>NC_085137.1:65944563-65969563 GCF_035046485.1 Aedes albopictus
GTTTCTGAAAACTTTCAGACAAGATCTTTATAAACCCTGAATGAAATCTTCAGCTGAATTTGTGGTATTTTGTTTTCAAGAACCTCGGGGAAGTCCTTTGAAGACTACTGTGGTTTTTGATAGACGTTTTTCCAAGACTTTTACCATATTTCTTATAAATTTCTAGCAAGACACGTGGATTATTTTATTTTATTTGTTTTTTTTTTCAGAACTTTGGCATGTATTGACAATATTTTTGATAAATTCCTCCCAGGCTCTCTTGTCAATTCGGAAGGAGATTTCTATGAAAATCATAAATACGTTATCAGTAGAATTCTTGGTTAACTGATTTCGAGAACAGTGATAGTTCTTCTCTGGTATTAAGCAAAGCCACAGAAATATTAGTAAGATTTCTTCTGAGATTTTTTTAACGCATTCATTGAAGATACATTGGAGATGCCTTGTAGGGTGCTTGTAAATATACATTACGAGATCTTGGAAAAAAGAATAATATTTCTTAGGAGAGTTTTGGCCAAGATTTTGGCAGATTTGTTCCATGATTCTTTGCGAATATCTGAGACGGTTTTTGCTGGATCCGAGTTTAACTCGCCGGCTGGAATAATGGAAATTTTATTCTCAACCCTTTGAAGCACCTTCCAATAGTCCAGTTGTTCTAATTAATTCGAATTATTTTTCATGAAATAGGTGATGAATTTAAATTTAAATTTGAATATGCAAGACTTTTCTGAAGTGCTGCGGTGCACTTGCCATGGCTTCGCGGTGCACCAAGTGCACCGCGGTGCACGATCTGAAAACCGCTGGAATAGGAGCAGTCGAGAAAGCAGTTCAGGAGAAATTTCTCATGATATCGATGATGTCATTGCCTGAACGGCCTGAACTGATCAAGGAACCGTGTCTTTCTTTGATCGCAGAACGCAGTTGCTAAAAAGGGTGGCAGTTCATTGATCTTGATTAAAAATCTAGGGGCAACCACAGACAAACAGACGTCTCACTCTACTCACTTCCCATCGTTTCACTTTTTAACGGATTATTCAAATATTCCGTAGTTCGCAAATCGCTCGCTCATAGCGCTCGCATCGTTTTTGCTCCTGTTTGACGTTTGCTCACTACCGCCATCTTCTCAGTGGATTTGCGTACCACAGCATAATTAGCATTGGGCGATTATGTTCGCGTGACGATGATTTTTATCGCATTTTCTTCCAAGTGACACGTCTGTTTGTTTGTGGGGCAACCCTGATAAAAATATCACTAATATACGATAAACTAGCTGTACCCGGCAAACTTTGTCTTGCCTACTGCGTTTTTTGACGTTTCAAATTTCTATCCAATACCAAGTCCCTGGTCACAAAATGTATGGAAGATCGATTTTCAAAAAGTTTAAATTTTTCCATGTTTTTTGGCTCATAAACCTTCCTTGGGTAAAAACTAACAGAACAAAACTTAAGGTGAAACTGGAAGCATTTCCTCACTTTTTACTCTATGATTTTTTAAAAAATAATGAAGCATTATTTTTGAAAACGGTCTCCGTGCAGAGTTAGAGGAATGATCAAGGTATCACCTGGATTTTTTTAACTTGTGGAAAATGGTTATCAGTTTCCAAAAACCATTTTTGAACAAAATTGTGATGAGTTTTTTTCAGCCAAATTTTAACTTTGCGCAGCAATATCTCGAAAAGTTTACATGAAAAGCCCTTTTTTGAGTCCCGTCCAAAGATAGGAAATTTCAAGAGGAAGATTTTTGTCGAAGACATAATTAGTGGAAAATGTAATTTTCCACACCAAAACCATTTTTCTTTCAAGTGAACAACAGCAGTTTTCATGCGCTTGCGTGTGTGAGTAAGCAACGGACCAGCAGCAGCAGGACGGCTGAGCAAGTCAAACCGGTTTTGTTCGTTATCGCACAAAGCGGAGACCGAAAAAAACACACGGGAAGGTGGCATCTCGGGTGGGATAATTGAATGAAATTCTACGGCTAATGTAAAGCAGTTGCATTTTGCTGAAACATGATCGTAACTTTCTCTTTGTACGATTTAGTTTTCTCTGTGAAAGATATGTTTTGGAAATATTAAAATACATCATCAAATAATGAAGCGCATGTTCTTGACTAATGGCATAATCGTTGATTGTATGGACATAAACGATGCATATTAGAGAAGTAAAGTGTAACAAGGTCAATAAAAATGTTTGAATATGTTTTTAGCATTGTCGAGAATGAACATATTCGTAGGTCAGCCGCTGCTGATTACGTAACAACATGTGAGTTTGTTGATTATTCAATCAGCTTTTATCAACCAGTTTAAAAGTTATGTGTGTTGTTATTATTATTATTAGTTTATTAAAAACACTTTACCACTAGAGTGGCATTCGTGTCGACTGTGTGTTGTGAGAATGAGTATTTGTGGATATTTTTCGTATTTTTCAAATGGTGTATCTGAAAATTCATAACTTCTGAGTGTCTTGGCTACTTTGGATGAATGTTTCACTACTTGCTGTCGCAAATACTACAATATAGTACATAACTAAAATATTCATATTCTAGTGAATCTGCACGAAACATAAATTTAGTAGCTAATAATGAATAGCAATTTTCTGTGAGGGGCCGTTAATAAACATGGAAATATACTAGAACTCTACTGGCGCTATAATCACTTTTCTTGTTTTATTTTAATTATTTTAATAACTTTACTTGTAATAATTGATTATTTTAAACTGTTCATCTTGTAGAGCATCTTTTGTTTTGATGAACTAAATTCATTTGACACTTCTAGTACCGCTACTGACGCTGGGCGTGGCAAACTAGATGTTAGTCCCACGAATAGTCGCTAGTTATTCTAATTTCATAAAGTACGTAAACCATATAAATTCATATTTGAGTTTTGTGCCTTGAAGTCTAAGTTTTTGTAAATAGTATAACTTTGGGTATTATCGGAGTCGAGTCAAGTACAAGACACTGAAGACGACCTTACAGTTGAGGTCGAAATACGTATCTGTCAAAGGATGCAAATTCTTAGTGGAATTCAAAGGAACCGTACTTAACCCGATTTTCTTTTATTTATGTAGTATCTACCTAATGGTTGTGTGCATAGGATATCTACCTACATAAAATACTATTCATTATAGTACCTAAATGTCTAGGTTTGATTCATTATGTCTACCTAAGGTGTAGTATAAATACGGGTGGTCATTGGACCACAGAGCAGAGACTGCACAAGCCTTGGACTTGTCAACATCTTTAATATTCTTCTTTAGAAGGATATAAAAGTGGCGACGAGGATCAAGGAACGTGTAATTTCTTTTGAGTTATTCCGAAATTGTTTCCTTTTGGTTTTCAGGATGTTGTAATAACGAATTGTTATTTTTTGTGGAGAACGGAATTGTTCTTTTATGGTAGAATTGCCATTATGTTGTGAACAGAATGTTCTTTTTGCCCGATGTTGCATTGACGAAATTGTCTTTTTGTTTTGGTAATAACGAAATGTTATTTTTTGTGGTGAACGAAATTGTTCTTTTGTGGCAGAATTGTCATATGTTATGTTTTGGTGAATGGATTTGTGTTATTTGTTCTCTTTTGGTAAAGTTGCTGATGTTGGGATAGCAAAATCGTGTTTTTGTTTTTGTAGTTTTGTTAGCGAACAGATATTTATGTTCTTTGAAAATGACGGACTCGTCAGTTTATTTGTGCTATCATTATTTTGGTGATGAGTTTTCTAAAGGAGAAAGGACTGTAGTATCTACCTAATGGTTGTGTGCATAGGATATCTACCTACATAAAATACTATTCATTATACAGGTCGGACTCGATTATCCGGAGTCGGGTTCTGGCGCTTCTCAAAATAATATCTCAAAAACGACATGCTGTAAGAAGCTGAAATTTTGACTTATTATTAATCTAAGTTGGTTTGACAAAGTGCCAAAATTTCAGCTTGATAGAGCATCCCGTTTTCTAGATATATGTTTGAGAAGCATCAGCACCTGACTCCGGATAATCGAGTCCGACCTGTAGTACCTAAATGTCTAGGTATGATTCATTATGTCTACCTAAGGTGTAGTATAAATACGGGTGGTCATTGGACCACAGAGCAGAGACTGCACAAGCCTTGGACTTGTCAACATCTTTAATATTCTTCTTTAGAAGGATATAAAAATTTACAGATATTCCCCTAACAAGCCCAGGTTAATCATCATTATCGGCAGGTTTGTTCTCTTCGTCATGGGGGTTTTGTCGGCCAAATTGCGTGAAACGGTCATATAATTCAGCTTGGTTGGGAATGATTAGAAGCCCACTGTGATAAAAAAAAAACCCCCGGGACGAAGACAACAAAACTGAAGAAATAGCGTAAGTTTCCCCATATCATGACTTTTGGGATCAATATAAATTTATAGAGCGCATATGAGAGTAGACATTTTTTCTGAAATAATAAATATCAAAATAAATTGAACCAAGGTAAGTAGTAAATTGAGAGAAGCCAGACAGGATAATGGAGTTTCTAGAAAACAGCTGCGGATTTTGAAGGAAAATTATGATTTGAACAAGTAGTGGGAAATGCAAAGAAATTAGAAGCGTACAAGAAGCCGGGGTTTCTAAGGGCAAGGTATATGTTATGAGAAAAAACTGACGATGTTGGAAGACATGAAAAGTCCATCTTGAATAATTTAAGGTTACTTGAAACAAGATGGTGCTCCAAGAAATAAGAGATTCCCAGAAATACGTTCAATATTTGGCGACGATATTTTTTCAAAGGATCCTTTAGGAATCCTTTAGCATATTCTGTCAAAAGTTCTTTCAGTCATTCTTCCGAGTATTTTTCCAAAAATTCTCAAAAGGTTGCTACAGAAATTCATCCATAAATTTTTCAGTGGTTTCTATAAATATTCCTCCACAGTTTTTTTTTCTTGCGAGTCAAAGATTGTTCCAATAATTCCTACAGAGATATTTACAGAATTTCATCACGAATTATTTCATTGGACATTTATCAATAGACCCTTTCAGACAATTTTCTAGGGATTACTCCAGGTTTTTATTACTGTCGACCAAAGCTTTCTTTAGCGATTCTGCCACAGGATTCTCCAAGAGTTCCAGATCTAGCGAAACAGCTCTTCCAGAGTGTTTCTTATGCATTTCCTTAAAATAATCTCATTGAATTATTCCACGATTTGCTCAGAATATCTTCCAGAGATTCCCCGAAGAATTTTTTTCGCCTTTTTCTAAATATTGTCCCAGAGATTTTGAGGAATTTCTCCAGTACCTCTTTAGGGTTTTCTTGCAAAGATTTTTCAGAAACTCTTGAAGCGAGATACCAAAACTCGATTCTTCTAGAAACTATTCTAAAGAAATACTCTGGAATTCTTTAAAGATTCAAAGTGATTCCTTTGGAGATTCCTCTAGGAATTCCTTTTAAAATTCTACCAGAAAGTCCTCCAGGAGTTCCTCCAACAAGTCCACAAGAAGCTCTAACGAAGCTACGTTCAGAAATTCATTCATAAACATTTATAAGAACTCATTCAGAGATTCTTCCAACAACATATAATTCATCCAGAGCTTTATCTGAGAATTGTGTAGGAAATATTTTTCCAAGAATTCTTTCACCTATACCTCAATATCCTTCTGAAATTCCCACCAGAGGAACTCGTTCAGAGTACTCTCAGAGATTCATCCAGAAACTATTCCAGAGACTTCGTAAGCGATTCCTCTGTAGAAGTTCTCTCAGGAATAACTCAAGAAATTCCGCCAGTAGTTCTTTCAGTTATCCATTAATTCTTCTAGAGGTTCATCCGGAAGTTCGTCCAAAGGATGTTGCAGAAATCAATCAAGAGATTCCACCAAAGATTTCTCCAGTGATTTCTTCGGAGGTTTTCTGAAAGCTTCCTTCAGGAAGAGAGTGCCTACTGTAGTTGCTCCAAAGTGTCCTTCTTTCAAGAATTTTTCAGAAGATTCATTTGAAATGGCTCCAGGTATTGTTTCAAAATTTTCCAGCAATTAATGTTCTTCTAGAAGTTTCTTTCATACAAATCCTCCAGAAATCCCTCCAGGAACTCCTTCAGATATTTCAAAAAGTTCGATATTATTTGATTTTAATTCCAAATATTTCGACAAGAATTCTTCCAGAGTTTCCTTCACTACGAAGTCACCAGGAGTTCATCTACACATTCCAATAGAATTTCCGCAAGGAGTTCTTCAAGATTCCTCCAGAAGTACCTAAAAAATTTCGTCAGTATTATTCTCGAAAGGTTCATCTAAGAATACCTCCAAGAGTATGTCCATGTGATCGCTACGCTGTTCCTCTTTGAATTTTTGCAGAAATACCTCTAGGAGTTTCTTTGGAGATTCGCAAACATCTGTTGAGCAATCTCTGGAGGATTACTCGGGAGGATTTCTTGAACAAATCGTGATTGATTCTTTGCAGAAAGTTTCTGTTAAATTTCTTCGGGAAGGCTCTCCGAAAGAACTCCTGAAAGAACCTCTAGAGTAATTCCAGGGAAAACTTTTTGAGGATCGTACGGAGAATTCTCTACTAGAGTGCCTGGATAAAGTGGATCTGGTATGATGGTTGAAACTATCACGCCCAGGACCTGAATTCAAATCCCACTCGCGACATACTCACAAAATGTAAGTTCTTCCTTAGCAAGGGAATTAAAGCTGTGGGCCCAGAGACGAACTAGCCCCGAGCTAAAAATCGAGAAATAAAGATAACTCTCAGGAGGATTTTCCGGTAGGATGTCTGAAGCAAGTCTTAGAATTCATAGAGAAGATATGGGGAAGTTTATGGAAGAATCTCGAAGAATGGACGAAGTATTTCAGAAGGAATTTATGAAAGCATCTCTGAAAGGACAACAGAAAGAATTCCTGATGAAATCTTAGAAGAAACCTTTATAGAAAGTCTCTAGGGGGGTTCCACAGGACTTTCAGAAGGAATTCATTAATATGTATCTGAAAGTTATTTCGGAAGAATATTTAGAAAAATTCCTGGAAAAAAAATAAGCAATTCCCAGATGAAGCTTCATATGAATATGTAGGGGAACTATTGTGAAAATGTTGCATGAATCAGTGTATGAGTTCCTAGGAAGATTTCTGGAGGATTTTTGAAAGTAGCTCGAAAAATTCCTTCTGGAATCTTTGGAAGACTTTTTTGTGGATTTTCAAAAGGAATTGCTGGAAGAGTCTTTTTAAGAATTTAAAGATAAATCATTTGAAGAATTACAGAGGAAATATTTAAAATCATTCCTAGAAGAATTTGTTTAAGCAAATTGTTGTCGTATCTCTGCAAGAAACCAACCAAGGGAACATTTGAAGAACATGCCTAGAATATGCCTCAATTTTATGAGGAAATCTAAAGAACTATCCGAGGAATATCTGTAAGAATTTCTGAGAAAACCTTTGGAATAACGACTAATTTGTTTTGTATTGCCCTACGCTTCAACCTGGTTTATTTGGTCTTTTTCAACGGTTAAACTGTTTGTTGTTCTTCGTTACATTGATAAATTCCGCAATTTTCGTTTTGGGCTTCTTGTATGTGAAATAACTATTTGTTGATTTTTGTTTGAGGACACTGGATTGGACACACCCATTATCAACGATCTGTACAGCCTCGAATGATTCTTGGAAAAAGCCCTGGAATTTCGAAAAAAAAAAGCAGCTGGAAACATTTTGAAAAATATATTGAATGAATCCTTTTCTCAAAAATAAATTAAAAGCTCTGAAAACACATCGAAAAAAGCTAAAGGAATCCTTAGAAGAATCTTAGTATTAATCCAAGGGAAAGTATCGGAAGAAATTCTTGGAAGGATTCCAGGAAAAAAATCTATAAGAACTTATAAAAAAAACACGGAAAGAATTTTCCGAAAGAATTCTGGGAGGATTCCGGAGAGAGTTTCTTGTTAAAATTCTGGAAGGATTTATTTTTATTGTGGGAGAAATCCTTGGGATACTCCCAGGACGAATATCCAAAAGAATTCCAAAAGAAATCTGAAAAGGATATTCCCGAAGAAAGTCTTGAAATTTGCAAGAAACCCATGGAAGAAATCCGATATAAATAAAAGGAAGAATTCCCAGAAGAATCCTTGGAATTTTTCTATGTTTAGATTTCTGGTCCGCCGGTGGCAACTTTCAGCGACGGCGGCGGTACTATACTTAGGATTGCCCGGAAGATTTCCAGGAGGAACTCCCGAAGGATTTCTAGGAGGAGTCCCCATAGGGATTCCAGAACACATTCTCGAAGGAATTCAAGGAAGAATCTCAGAGAATTCCCGCAGGAATCTCCAAAAAACTCCGAAGGAAATTTTTGAAGGATTTCGATGAAGATTCCCATCCGGAATATTAGGTATAATCATAAAAGCACATACAACAGGAATTCTGGAATTCCAGGTAGAATCCTCGAAGAAAATCAAGAAGCTATCCCCAAAGAAATTACATGAAGAATTCTCGATGTCCAGGAGAAATCCTTAAAGTAATTCCAGGAGGAATCTTCCAAAGAATTGCAGGAGGAATCCCTACAGAAATTTCAGGAAGAATCCCTGAAGGATTCTCTAGAAAAGTCCCCAAACGGGGATCCAGGGAAAATATTTCCAGAAAGATTTCAAGGAGGAATGCCCAAAGAATTTTCAGGAGGAAATCCCGAAGGAATTTCAGGAGCAATCCCCGAAGAAATTCATGAAGGAATCTCTGAAAGAATTCCAGGAAGAATTTCCGAAGGACTTATAGTTGTAGTCCTCGATGAAATTCCTGGAGAAATCCCCGAAGGAATTCTAGTAGGATTTCCTGAAGGAAGTCCAGGAGAAATCCTCGAATATATAACAGGAGGAATCCCAACAGGAATTTCAGGAGGAATCCCCGAAGGATTTTCAAGAGAAATCTCCGAACGAATTCCATGAGGAATCTTTGAAAGATTTGCAGGAGGAATTCCAGAAGTAAACCCCGAAAAAAAAGGACGATTCCCTGAAAGAATTTCAGAAGGAATCCCCGAAGGAATTCCAGGAGGAGTCCCTGAATGAATTCCAAGAAAGAATCCCTAAGCCAGGTGAAATTCCTAAGGAATTCCAGCAAGTATAATCTCAAAGATTTTCAGCAGGAATCCACAAAGGAATTCCAGAAGCAATCCCCGAACGAATTCTAGAAGGAATATCCGCAGGAATTCCAAAAGGAATCCTGCATTCCAGGAGGAATTTCAGAAGAACTTTTAGTTGTAGCCCCGATGGAATCCCCGAACGAACTCCAAGAGGATTTCCTGAAGAAAGTCCAGGAGAAATCTTGAAGGAATTACTGAAGGAATCCCTGTAATAATTCCAGGAGGAATCCCCGCAGAAATTCCGGGAGAAATTTCTCGAAGAGTTTTGAAGAGAAAACCCCGAAGGATTTTCAAGATCAGGCCCTGAACGGGGATTCAGGAGAAAATTTTCCAGAAAGTTTTCAAGGAGGAATGCCCAAATAATTTTCAGGAGGAAATCCCGAAGGAATTTCAGGAGGAATCTGCGAAGAAATTCACATAGGAATCCCCGAAACAATTCCAGGAACAATCCGTCGAACTAATTCGATGTGAAATCCCCGAAAAAAATCCAGGAGGAATTCCCGAAGGCCTTCTTGTTGTAGTCCTCAAAATCCCTGAAGAATATTCAGGGGGCATCCCCGAAAGAATTCCAAGAAGAATCTCGAAGAAATTCCAGAAGAATTTCCCGGATGAACTCCAGGGGGAATCCCCGAAAAAAATCCAAGAGATAATCCCTAAGTGATTTCCAGGTGCTATCCCTGGTGTAACTCAAGGAGCAATCTCGAAGGAATTCCAGGAAGGACCCTCGACGAAACTACTGAAAGAATCTCAAAAAAATTCAGCAGGAATCTCCAAAGGAATTCCAGAAGGAATCACCGACGAATTCTAGGTGGATTATCCGCAATTTCATGAGGAATCCTAGACAGAATTCCAGGAGGAATCACAGAAAGATTTTTAATTGTGGTCCCCGAAGGAATTCCAGGAAGAATCCCTGAACGAATTCCAAAAGGATTCCTTCAGTTTGAGGAATTCCAGGATGAATTCCTGTTGGGATTTCAGGAGTGGAGGAATCCCAGAAGATATTCCTGGAAAAATCCTTGAAGAAGTTCCAGGAGCAAATTCCGGGATGAACCCTCGAAGAAATACAAGAAGTATCTTAAAGAATTCCAGCAGGAATCGCCAAAGCAATTTCAAAGAAAATTTTCCAAGGAATTTGTTGAGAAATCCCCAAAAGATTTCTAGGAAGAATGATAAAAGGACATACAGGGGGAATTCTTGCAAGAGTTCCAGGAGGAATCCTCGAAGGAATTCGATAAGCAATTTCCAAAGGAATTCCGTGAGGAATTCTCGATGTAAGTCCAGGAAGAATACCTGAAGGAATTTCAGGCGAAATCTTCGAAGAAATTCCAGGAGGAATCCTTGAAGGAATTGCAGGAGGAATCTCTGAAAAATTTAAAGGGCGAATCTATTTTTTTTTTTTTAATTTAATGAGAAATCCCCAAAAGATTTATAGAAGGAATCATTGAAGAACATACAGGAGGAATACTCGAAGGAATTCCAGAAGCAATTCCCAGAGGAATTCCATGAGGAATTTTCGATGGAAGTCCAGAAGAAATTCCAGGAGAAATCTTCGAAAAAATACTAGGAGGTATTTTTTGAAGGATTACTTCAGGAAATCCTTCAGGGATTTCTTTGGAGATTTCCCCTGGAATTCCTCCAGGGATTTTCCCTGGACTTCCATCGAGAATCCCTCATGGAAATCCTTTGGAAATTTCTTCTGGAATTCCTTCGAGTATTCGTTCTGTATGTCCTCCATGAATACTTCTATAAATCTTTTGGTGATTTCTCATCAAATTTCAAAGGAAATTTTCTTTGGAATTCTTTTGGTGATTCCTGCTGGAATTCTTTGAGATTCTTCCTGTAATTCTTCGGGGATTCTTCCTGGAATTCATTCAGGGAATCTTCCCGAAATTTCTCCGAGGGATACTTCTGGAATTCCACCTGGAATTCGTTCGGCGATTCCTCCTGAAATTTATTAGAGGATGCCTCCTGAAAATTCTTTGGAGATTCCTCCTGGAAATCCTTTCCTTTTCTGGAAAGATTCCCACGGAAATCTTTCAAGTATTCCATGGAATTTGTTCGGGAATTTCTCTTGATATTTCTTCGGGGATTTTTCTTAAAAATCCTTCGGGGATTCCTACTGGAATTCCTTCGGGGATTCCTCCTGGAATTTCTGCAGGAAATCCTTCTGAAATTCGTTCCCAAATTCCTCCTTGAATTCTATCGGGGACTGCAACTAACAGCCAACAGCCTTTCGGGGATTCCTCCTGAAATTCCTGTGGAGATTCCTTCTAGAATTCGTTCGGGTACTCCATTCTGGATTTACTTCGGGAATTCCTCATGCAAATCCTTTCAGGATTCCTGCTGGAATTCTTTGAAACTCTTCTTGTTTTTCCTTCCAGGGTTCTTCCTGGAATTCCTGATGGGATTCCTCCTTATTTGACGATTCATCCCAGCCTTCCTTCAGGAAATCCCCCTGGATTTCCTTCGAGGATTTCTCCTTGAATGCCTTCGGAGATTCCTCCTGGATTTTTTTCGAAACTACTCCCAAAAATCCTTCAGAGATTTCTCCTGAAATTCAATCAGGGTTGCCTCCTGAACAATTTTCGAGTCTTTCCCTTGTAATGTTTCTGGAAAGATTCCCCCTGCATCTCCATTCGAAGATTTTTCTTGAAAATCCTTCGAGGATTTCTCATGAAAAACCTTCTGGAATTCCTTCGAGGATTTCTGTTGGGCTTCCTTTAGGAAATCCTCCTGGAATTTGTTAGGGGATTCCTTCTGGAATTCCGATGAACACCAGTAGGAATCCACGAAGTAGTTCCAGGAGCAATCCCTGAAGGAACTTCAATTCCCGAAGGAGTTCCAGGAGGAACCCTTGAGAGATCTTTCCATAAAGGAGAAAGGATTTCCAAAAATAATCCTCGAAATACCCGCGCGCTTACCGGTTCAGCAGTATCAGGTCTTCGCACTCTTCATAGACATGGTAAGTTTCACTTTACTCCAATAGAAATGAGAAATTACTTTATAAATACAGAAATAATCCCAGAAATCTCTAGCAGAATTAATCAATTAATAAAGAATAAATAAATAAATAAATTAAATTAAAATATAAATGTATAAAATTATGTAAATTACAAATAATGCATAAATAAATTAAACTAAACAAATGAACAAATAAATTTGTAAATAAATAAATATATATAAGAAAATTACATTCTCTTGGATTTCTTTTCAGAAATTTCATCTAAATTCCTCGATTGACTCTATCCTGGAGATTTCAAAGAATTCGTCAATGATATTTTCAATTTTTTGATGAATTATATTCTAGATTTTCCCACTTAGAATTCTGCTAGGGATTGCATCCAGATATCTTTTTTGCTTCTCAGGGATTATTTCTTTTGAATTTCATTCACATAATCTTTTCGGAATTTAAGAATTTCTCCCGGATCATTTCTTTTGAAGTCAAGTGAAACTCACCATGCCTATGAAGAGTGAAAAGACCTGATACTGTTTTGCTGAAGCGGTAAGTGCGCGGGTATTTCAAGGATTCTTCTTGGAAATCCTTTCCCTTTTCTGGAAAGATCTCCCCATGAAATCCTTCAAGGATTCCACCTGGAATTTCTTCGGGGCTTCGTCCTGGAATTCCTTCGGGGATTCCTCTTGAAGTTCTTTAGGGGATTGTTCCTTGATCTCCTAACAGGACAGGACAGGACAGGATTTCCAGGAGGAATCCCCGAAGAATTTTTAGGAGGCATCCTCTAAGAAATTCCAGGAGGAATCGCCGAACGAATTCCAGGAGGAATTCCAGAAGTAACCCCCGAAGAAATTTCAGGACGATTCCCCGAAAGAATTCCAGGAGGAATCCACAAAGAAATTCCAAGAAAAAATCCCGAAGGAATTTTAGGATTAATCATCCAAGGAATTCCGAAGAAAAATCTCTGATGGAACTCCAGGATGAATCTCCGAAGGAATGCAAGATGTAGTCGCCGTTGAAATTCCAGGAAGAATCCCCGAAGGAGTTGGAGGAGTATTCAGAGAAAAACCTGAAAGAATCCTCGAAGCAGTTCTAGAAGCCATTCTCGAAGGATCTGCAGGAGTTAATCACCGAAGAAACTCCGGAAACAACCCTCGAAGAAATGCAGGAAGAATCTCAAGGATTCTTTGAGCAGGAATCACCAAAATCATTGCAAAGAAAATTTTCTAAGGAATACGATGAGGAATCCCCAAAAGATTTCTAGAGGGAATCATATAAAGAACTTGGGAGTGGGGAGGATCTCGAAAAAGTTCCAGGAGGAATTCTCAAAAGAATTCTAGATGCAATCCCCAAAAATATTCCATGATGAATTCTCAATGGAAGTCCAGGAGGAATCCCTGAAGTAATTCCAGAAGAAATTCCACGAATGCCCTTTGGGGATTGCTTTTGGAATTCCTTCGGGAATTCTCCATGCAAACCCTTTCCCTTGTCTGGAAAGATTCCCTCTGGAAACCTTTCGAGGGTTCCTCTTGGAATTCCTTCAAGGATTCCTTCGGGGATTCCTCCTGGAATTCCTTGGGGGGTTCATCCTGGAATTTCTTCGAAGATTTTGCCTGTAACTCTTTCAAGGATTCCTCCTGCACTTCCATCGAGAATTCCTCTGGAATTCCTTTGGAGATTGCTTCAGGAATTCCTTTGAGGATTCCTCCTGGAACTCTTGCGAGAATTACCACTGTATGTCCTTTTATGATTCCTCCTGAAAATCTTTTGGGGATTCCTCATCAAATTTTCTTTGGAATTCCTTTGGTGATTTCTGTTGGAGTTTTTTGAGATTCCTCCTGTATTTCTTCGAGTGTTTATCCTGGAATTTGCTCCTTCGTAGATGGTTTCTGGAACTCCTTCGAGGATTCCTCCAAGAATTTCTTCGGGGATTTCTCCTGGAATTCCATCAAGGAATACTCCTGAAACTCCATGGGGAATTCTTTCGGAGATTCCTCCTGTAATTCCAACAGCGACTACTTCTGGCATTCCTTCGGGTATTCATCTTGGAATTCCAGGAAATCCTTCTGAAAGTCATTCGGGAATCCCTCCTGGAATTCGTTCGGAGGTTTCTTTTGAAATTTCTTTGGGGATTCCTGCTGAAATTCTTTGAGATTCTTCCTGTAGTTTCTTCGAGGGTTCTCCTGGAATTCCTTCGGGATTGTTCCTGGAATTACGTCTGGAATTGCACCTGGAATTTGCTAAGAGATTTTTTCTTGGAATTTTCTGGGGAATTCCTCCTGAAATTCTTTCGGGGAATCGTTCTGAAATTTCTTCAGAGATTACAACTGGAAATCCTCCTTGAAATCTTCGGGGATTCCTCTTGTAATTTTTTACACTTCAGGATAGAATATATAGAAGAATTCAGATGAAATTTCTGAGAAAAAAAACCAGGCGAAAATAAGTTATATTTTTAATTATCTTTTTATATTTTGATTCATTTGTTGATTTATTTATTCATTAACTTATTTATTTTTTTATTAATCAATATATTTATTTATTGATTATTTTTTATTTAGTTTTTCATTTGTTTTTATTATATTATTAACTTTTTAGTTATCTATTAACATATTTGTATATTAATATTTGAATTTTTACATTTATTTATTTATTCACATTTATTTGTTTATTCATTTATTCATTCATATATTTATTTCTTTGTTCATTATATTTTTAACATTTGTTATCTGTTTATTTGTTTATTTGTTTATTTGTTAATTTGTTAATTTGTTTATTAGTTTATTTGTTTATTAGTTTATTTGTTTATTTGTTTATTAGTTTATTAGTTTATTAGTTTATTAGTTTATAAGTTTATTAGTTTATTAGTTTATTAGTTTATAAGTTTATTAGTTTATTTGTTTATTAGTTTATTTGTTTATTTGTTTATTTGTTTATTAGTTTATTAGTTTATTAGTTTATTAGTTTATTAGTTTATTTGTTTATTTGTTTATTAGTTTATTAGTTTATTAGTTTATTAGTTTATTAGTTTATTAGTTTATTAGTTTATTAGTTTATTAGTTTATTAGTTTATTAGTTTATTAGTTAATTAGTTTATTAGTTTAATAGTTTAATAGTTTAATAGTTTATTTGTTTATTTGTTTATTTGTTTATTTGTTTATTTGTTTATTTGTTTATTTGTTTATTTGTTTATTTGTTTATTAGTTTATTAGTTTATTAGTTTATTAGTTTATTAGTTTATTAGTTTATTAGTTTATTAGTTTATTAGTTTATTAGTTTATTAGTTTATTAGTTTATTAGTTTATTAGTTTATTAGTTTATTAGTTTATTAGTTTATTAGTTTATTAGTTTATTTGTTTATTTGTTTATTTGTTTATTTGTTTATTTGTTTATTTGTTTATTTGTTTATTTGTTTATTTGTTTATTTGTTTATTTGTTTATTTGTTTATTTGTTTATTTGTTTATTTGTTTATTTGTTTATTTGTTTATTTGTTTATTTGTTTATTTGTTTATTTGCTTATTTGTTTATTTGTTTATTTGTTTATTTGTTTATTTGTTTATTTGTTTATTTGTTTATTTGTTTATTTGTTTATTTGTTTATTTGTTTATTTGTTTATTTGTTTATTTGTTTATTTGTTTATTTGTTTATTTGTTTATTTGTTTATTTGTTTATTTGTTTATTTGTTTATTTGTTTATTTGTTTATTTGTTTATTTGTTTATTTGTTTATTTGTTTATTTGTTTATTTGTTTATTTGTTTATTTGTTTATTTGTTTATTTGTTTATTTGTTTATTTGTTTATTTGTTTATTTGTTTATTTGTTTATTTGTTTATTTGTTTATTTGTTTATTTGTTTATTTGTTTATTTGTTTATTTGTTTATTTGTTTATTTGTTTATTTGTTTATTTGTTTATTTGTTTATTTGTTTATTTGTTTATTTGTTTATTTGTTTATTTGTTTATTTGTTTATTTGTTTATTTGTTTATTTGTTTATTTGTTTATTTGTTTATTTGTTTATTTGTTTATTTGTTTATTTGTTTATTTGTTTATTTGTTTATTTGTTTATTTGTTTATTTGTTTATTTGTTTATTTGTTTATTTGTTTATTTGTTTATTTGTTTATTTGTTTATTTGTTTATTTGTTTATTTGTTTATTTGTTTATTTGTTTATTTGTTTATTTGTTTATTTGTTTATTTGTTTATTTGTTTATTTGTTTATTTGTTTATTTGTTTATTTGTTTATTTGTTTATTTGTTTATTTGTTTATTTGTTTATTTGTTTATTTGTTTATTTGTTTTTTGTTTATTTGTTTATTTGTTTATTTGTTTATTTGTTTGTTTGGTTATTTGTTTATTTGTTTATTGATTTAAAAAGCATATTCAGTTCAACTTGTTTTTTGTTGTTCAAATATCGGCGTGATTACAATACTCCCCATTTTCGCATTTCAAGCATCTCACTACTACCAAGAAAATTTGAATCTGCTCATAGGGCACGCTGTTCCCAACGGAAAAGCCTCCAGTTTCGCCTTAAGTAGAGATGTTTAGCTCCGCAAACTTAATGCCTTTGCGAACCGCAATCAGGACTCCTCCCCCCTTTCAGCATCGCTGGAGGTGCGATCAAAACGAACGCAGGAGAAGTGTGGATGAAAAAAAGGAACATTTGGTTGTAACCAAGTTTCTGTTACTATACCGATGTCTATTTTATGACGGACTAAGAAGTCAAAAAATTCAAGCTTCTTGCTATGAACGGAACGTCCGTTCCAGTTAGCAACACGCAAATTATCTAAACTAGACATTGTAGATATATTTTGTAGTAAGCTCAAAAAGAGCTAGAATTTGTTGCTGTTTGGACTGGCAGCTCGTCAGACGCTCGAACATTTCCCTTGCCAGAGACAGAAATTCAGACATTGAGAAGAGATCTTGGTTAACGGTTGTTTGTGTTCGTAGGACCTGGGCATACGAGCCACGCGGTGGAGGAGCGGTAGAGCTGGTTGGACGACCCTCAGTTGTTCGAAAGAGAAGCGGAGGGGGAGCTGGATGCCGACGTTCCGTCCTCAGTTTCGCCAGCTTCTCGATGTAGACTTTTCGGCTGGGACAACCACGGTAGTTGGCAGTGTGCTGACCGCTGCAATTAGCGCATTTGATCAGTCCTCGGGTCTCACTTTTGTCGACGCGTTCCAGGTCAGCTTTTTTCGGTAGCTTGCACTCTGCAGAATGATGTTTTTCGCCACACTTGACGCACAGAGGGGGGAGGTTGCAGTTCCTCATTCCGTGATTCCGTGACCAAAACGTTGGCAGCGGTGGCATTGCACGGCGTCAGTAGGTCTTCTTTCGAAATAGCGCCATTTCACTGTGGTGTTGAAAACTGCTCTCACCTTTTGCAGCTCCGACAATTTTGTGCTCCCTGTAGTGTCCACACTATTATTATGAATGTTGTGTGAATGAATCTTAGAGTGCTTGCTGTCACCTACTCGTAGTGGAATGATATGTCAATAAAGAAGTCAGTTCTATTCAGACCAACGTCGAGTGTACACGTCCCTCTCGCTGTGATGCATCCGAAAGTCACCTTCCGACCTGAGACGAGACTCGCGAAGACGGTCTTCTTTTTCTCCACTTTGTTATTTTTTTCTTCTTCCTATCTGTGTTGACATTATGTTTTGGGCTGGTGGTTCAAACACGTACCGCGTGACCGCATCAGCTCACATGATGTGTGACTGAATCCCATTCACGCACAAAATCATGTTGAGGTGAAATTTTGCATCGCCAACAATCGCCAAGCAAAGTAATCATTGGAATATTTTGTTTTCAATTTATTTTTGACAGTACAGGAGAAGAAAATGCTGCTCGGAGTGAATTTTGGCTTCAGAATTTATCTCGGATAGCAATACTTTCCTCGTTTTAGGTAACGTAATCAAACGGGCTACAACTGACAGCTCAGTTGGGCTGCACTTGACGTTGCTTTTTTTCCTCTTCGCGAGTCTCGTCTCAGCTTCCGACACTACATTTGGCTTCGAGGATGATTTTTTTTTTTACTTTGTGATGAAGTCGTACCGGTTTGTTTATTAATTTCGCGTTGCAATAGAGGATAGTCGATGAAAGGGCGAATGAATGCAGGCGGTCGAGTGTTCAATTCAGCGGTTGTGATTTTGTGAAATTGCAAAGCAACAATGGCGGTGTTTATGGGAGAGTAGAGAACACGCGAGCAATCATGGCAAGAAACAGTGCAAGAAAAAAAAAGACGAGAGAGTGATGTGTGTGCGATGCTGCTCAGCTTGTTTACCGTCAGCTACGGTCGATTTGGTTGGTGTGCAAGGATGCTGTTCCGGCTGCTACTGCTAGTGATGATGATGATAATAATTGTTTTGGTTATGTTTGCTTTGTGATCTAGTGGGCGGAAAAGGTTGAAGAAATTATGTTGGGGAGTGAGGGCAGGCATGTACGGATAGCGATTGCTGTGTGCACGATGAGGCGAGGGTATCCAAAATTTACGCTTCATGTCCTTTTTGGTTTGTATTGAAAGTGTTTCCCAATGCGTTA
Source organism: Aedes albopictus (assembly GCF_035046485.1). Taxonomy (NCBI): domain Eukaryota; kingdom Metazoa; phylum Arthropoda; class Insecta; order Diptera; family Culicidae; genus Aedes; species Aedes albopictus. Next base: position 65,963,109 of record NC_085137.1, read on the forward strand.
TGCATTGCGGTATATATTTGTTTGTGGAATGGATGATTTAAACTAACTTTTCGAGCACTTGCCACGCCAAAAGAAAATAGGCGCAACCATAATTGAACACACCATAATTCGATACACCAGGCAAAGTATTGAGTCAACGACCAACTGTAAGTAAATATTTTTTTGGATAATAATTACGAATGATGTCACGCTACTTGAAGGTATATGCGTTTGTTTTATTTATAGAGGTTTATGCTGAGTTGCGTTTGATTTATTTTTGAGAAGTGGTTTGCGAAGGGGGTACAAAATGTAGCACACTATTGGAACAGTAGTTCACATTGCCAATTTATACCAGGTACCAGGTTCACTACTTGAGTACATTGGAGACAGAAATATGAATGGTTGCAGTGAAATGGGTCGAGCACCGGATTCACTGCTGCTGAAAAAGTTGATGATTCTAGATTGGTTGATTAAAACAAGTGAAATGGGTTGTATACCTGATTCATTATAATTAGGTGCATGGTATGAGATAGAAACAAATGCGGTGAAATGAGTCGAGTACTGGATTCACTGGTAGTTAAAAAAATGTTGAGAGGAGTTTGTTACTGGGATATATTTAGAAATAGACGAATTGTATAAGAGACTCAAATATAAAATAATACAGTGAAATGGGTCGAGTACCGGATTCACTGTTGATTCTAGGTTATTTGATAGTGGAGCTGATACTTCTAGATTGGTTGATTGAACGAAGTGAAATGGGTTGCATACCGGATTCACTATCGAAGGAAAGATTCCACCACAACAGGGTATAATACGCCCCACCGGGGCAAAACACCTCCCTTCATTTTCTAGCGATTCAAGTGCTTTTCGCATGCATGATCGATTAAAAAACTTAAATATTGAATAATAATTGCCATCAAGCTGGTCCGTTAGTTGATTGGTCCAGAAAAGCAATAAAAATATCACCTTGTACGAATATCGGACATATTGAGGAGATAATGAGTGAGTTGTCACAAATGTTTCCTGCTGAAACATGGAACGGCGTATTCAAGTGGCATCTATAGAAATGCTTACGCGGAGGAGGTTTGTAAGGAGAATAATGCTTCTTAGTAGTTTTGGCTGCGATAGTTAACTTTTCATTTTTTTTGTATGAAATAGAAAAAAAATCCTTTGAAACGGAAATGATAAGGGTAAACCCTAGAAGTGGTTGAGTAAATGTTGCTAATTATGCCGTGATTTATACTTGTTATTAAATACAGTAGAACCACAAACTTAAGTTTGTGGTAGAACCACTCATTATTTAACAATTGTAGGCCGGTTAAATCGGTCATCTTAAAATGAGTTTAATACCAAAACACAGTGAAGTGTGGAGCCCTGGATTCCCTATTTTTGATCGATCGAATAGAGATAGCAGATGTGTTGTTACTGATCTGTCTAGTCGTCTAGTGCATTGAACTTGGTCCAAATAGTGTAGTGAAACGATTGAAATTTTGAATAAACTGATAGTTTTTGGAAAAGTTGATTTATTGAAATGGAATGGGCTGAGTTCCAGCTTTATTATATTTTGGTGTAGTCGTGTTTATAGGACATTTGATTCTGGCTTACAGTTACAGAAATAAGCGCTTAGGGAACGTCCATAAATTACGTCACGCAAAAATCGACCATTTTCAACCCCCCCTCCCCCCTATGTCACACTTTTTGTATGGGACCTCTAAAATTTTTGTATGGGTTGTCACACTTTTCTGAACCCCCCCTCCCCCCTCAAAGCGTGACGTAATTTATGGACGTTCCCTTATTCTGTTGGTTCATCGCCGATGTTTCGCCCTGTATTAAGTTTTTTTTTTCAGAGCTCGTGATTATAATCGTGGTGAATACAGTGAAATGGGTCGAGTACCGGATTCACTGATGATTAGACGCTTCGGGGATAAAAAGAAAGAGTGAAATGTGTCGAGGACTGGATTCACTGATGATTTTAGAAGGCTTTTGATAGGAATGGGTTGATTATCGAAATCACTATTACAAAATATTAGTATCAGTTATGCTGAACGCATTGAAATGGGTCGAGTACCGGATTCACTGGTGAATTAAGTTTGAATAGTAAGGCCGGTTGAATACCTGATTCATTGATTAGGCGCTTCGGATGTGACCAAGGTGATTAAAGTGAAATGAGTCGGGTACTGGATTTACTGTTAAGTCTGGAAGAGTTTCATGAAAGGATTGAATGAGATTGATTACCGGAATGATCACATGAATGATTTTGAACCAGTCGTGACAAATACAGAGAAATGTGTCAGGTACCGAATTCACTGGTGATAACCGTAAAAAAATGGCTGAAGTTAAGCAGATTTCATACCGGATGAGCTATAGTTAGGCCGAAAAATTTAAGTGAAATGAGTTAACAAGTGGATTCACTATTTCATAGGAGCGGAGATTATATACATTAGAGACAGCCGTGATCAAATGAAACAAATGAATAAAGTGAAGAGGTATGAATACCGGATTCACAAATTATGTAGCAGAAAAAGTGAAAATATTGACGATCTTGTACTTTTGTGACCCTGAAGCAAATAAAATTATTCCACCACGAAAATGTTCACACTTGTTTCCGGATTGGTATCGTCGCTGCAACTTTCAGTAGTGAGATAAGTGGTAAATGCGTGTTGTGGATTATCGAATAATCGGCGTTTGCGCGTAAACAAAGAGAAACAGATCGAACATTATTACGTTAGCACGTTAGTCAAGAAAAAAAACAATACTTACAGTGAGAAAAGTTGAGTGTTTGTTTCACTTATCGTCCACTTAATTATTCTTTTGATAATGTAAATTGATGTTGAGTTGAATACAATTTTTACAGTTCGCAATGATTGGAGTAGATATAGAAGAAATCAAGTTTATGTATCGCGTGGTGAAGTGAAGATAAGTTGGATTGGAATCATTCATTATAAACGGTGGTAAAAATGGTGAATATAGTTTGCACTGGAATATGTTGATTAATATAAAGTGAGAATTTGAGTATTCATTTTAGCTGATTTCCAATATAGCGTCACTCAGTATAACGAACGTTTTTCGTAAATATATTTATGGCTATATTACTGTAGTGCAGGCAAAAGGGGATTGGAGTATTTTTTTAATTGTTTATTTAAAAATATTTGTACATAGCGATAAGTACCCGTAATAGAAAACAATCTTTTGCCTTGTATTGTTAATTGAAAATATTAACTCCTCCAAAATAGAAAACTGTTTAACTGAATTTTAACGCAAAATTTGATCAATCACGGGTGAATGAGACAACAGAAACGTACACTAGAAAATTGTTAGGAAGTAATAAATGATGTAGAATAGTAGCTACAACATGGATGGCATTTAGGAGAGGTTGGAGGTGAAGATGATTTGTTTGTTTTTTTGGCTGGAGCTTTTTGGTACATTCTACCCATTTTCAAATTCTGTATCGATGAGCCCTATTTTCACATACCACAAATGGAATGCATTTCATGATTTCTAAAGGGGTTGCTTAGAATCAATGATCAAGTGTTAGTGCCCTTGATGGATTAGAACAGCAGTTTGAATGAGCCATTTTACGAGACGTTTCGGATCAGCTGATCGCTCATTTTATGAATGAAAATTTGACAGGAGGTTGCGCCCAAGCCCGTGAGTGTTAATATCAATATCAACACTGTTGTCGTTTCGTAAAATAGACTATTGACCTAGCGGACATTGCACGAAGTGGTTGAAGAAAAGATCCAGTGAGGAAGCGTTGATCGAGTCTTCTACGGAACGGAGAATTAAACTTGGGAGAAGCAGCTAATGCGATTCGTGCTGATGCATCGTGATATCCAAAGTCAGTTTAAGTCATATTAATGGATGGTCAACATGATAGAGTCAAAACAAAATTATTCACAAATACAGACTGGTGATAAGGAAGGAACTTCAGTAGTACAATACAAAAAAAAGGTCAAAGCCGCTTAAGGGAATCCCGGTCGAAAAAAATATTCGCCATTATTGCTCTGTTTCTATTAAGTTGCTAATCTCGAATTCTACTTCATATTACGGAACAAACTTATCATTGTGTATGCTCACTTGCAGTGCATATGCTGATTGTTTTTCAGCCTCTTCTGTGCAATAGAAATCGGAATTACCATCTTCAAAATCGCGAGTCAAATTGTTAGAAAAAGAGGGAAGATAGGGAAATAACACGGCATCCCGTATCACCTTAAGATTGGGTTTAGTTCGTGTAACACATGGATTTTTTTCCTTAGACTATTGTTGTATATTCGTTTGAGCTTACACGGAACTACAAATCAACCCAAATTTAAGTTGTTTTGACGCAATCCCGGTCTTCCGTGGAATAACTCAAATTTGCGTCAAACAGCGAAAGTGGTGAGTATGTAGTTCTCGTTTGAGAGCGGCAAAAAAATTAACCCACTGGTAAGTTATTTTCACCCAACGGAGGCCTCAAATGACGCAAATTTGGGTTAACTCAAGAAAACCCAAATTTGGCTTCTTCCACGGAAGAGCAGCGGATGCGTCGGTGCTTCTCTCTTTGTTTTTGACAACATTGCGGTGGGGCGAGGGAGAAAACAACCCAACTTTGAGTTAAAACTAAAAGCAGTTTAGCCAAATTTGAGTTTTTAAAACTTATTCTTTGGGTTTTATTATTTTTCCGTGTATGTTTTATTACTGATAACATCATAATTGATGAAGCTAGTGGGAATGCGTGTAGGAGAGACATCAGAGACAAGAAGATATGGAGTTGTTCGTGCAAGTGGTAGGATAGGTTCGGTAGGCAACATTTCTTCCATGTAGTTAAAACATTTTATACGTTTCACATATTATTCACTAAAGGAGTGTACACTCACCTGGACTAAACTACATTGTGTTATTGACTAGCAACAATGGATCTGATAAACTAGGCCAAAGACTTTGAACTAGGCTAGGCAGATGATGTAGGGGTATAGTTTAGAGCCGGCAATACGGATGGTGGAGATCTCGTCCAAACAGGAGTATATTTTGTGTGCGAGGCGATCCTTGTTCTTAGACTGTGGAACTTACAAGACGCAAAGAACAGTAAAAGTTCTTCAACTGCATTCAATAATAGAGGAGTGAGCTTTACGTTTTATGAAACACAAACTAGAGAATAAATTAGACAGGGAAATCCTTATAGATACTATTATTAATCATTTTATAAATTAGTTAGGCAGTTGAGTTCGATAACAACAACGTAGGGCGTATATTCTGTAAAACGTAGCTCAATCTCTATCTCTAAATTATGAATTCCTAACCTACAAGCAATATTATAAAGGACTGCAGATAGTTGCTTTCTGAGTCTTAAGATAAAAAAAAAATCTTTTTTTTGCGGGCATCGAATGGTCATTTTACAATGGAAATACGAATCATAATGATGTTTCATAAGTTACATACAATACTTGTAGAAAATGAACAATTAAGTAGAATGGAATTTGTTGACATTGATAGGGAAATAGAAGGACAAAGAGAAAGAAATAGTTTTAGTTGGTAGTCATACGGGACTTAGTGAAGCCTCGAAATTCGAGTGCCATATCCAAACGGACTGTTGGCACTTGTTACTACTCATTGCTGTCTGATATTTTTTTTTTACTTTTTCTAGAATAATAGCAGCTGATATAACGAGATCGGAGAGAGGCGGACAACCATCCCTTATTCCATAACATGAACCACTAAGGAGGCCGGACTCAAGGAAAACGGACAAAGGATCATAGTCATTAGAGTAAATTGCAAATTTTGTGTAAACGGATTTTGGATAGGAAGGGCTCTATACTAATTTATAAGAACAGGGAGGATGAACAGCGGTTCAAAATATGTTAAGACTGAAGGCTCAAGTTACTGTTAAAAACAAATTGGTAGTGAACCATTATCGATTATTCGACATCAAGCGTTGGACTGTCCTCACGCGTGATGTGACCAAGCATGTAACGTTAACGGTGAATCAATACCAAACAAGTTCGAGATGATTCAGTTATCATAAAGGCAAAGTGGAATAAAAGCATGTGCTATCAATTGTTAGAATATAGAAGAACTAGATGGCGTTATGTAAAAGATGGTAAACTCAAGACACATAGCCCAAGAGGACGTAACAAACCTAATAAATTTAGATTGATAGGAGTCGATAGATTTATAGCCTGTAGCATAGAGTATATGAAAGCAACATAGTAAGTTACGGTACTCAAGGGATTTCAATGAAAAAATGTATGTGTCTAATACGTGGGTCTTAAATGATGAGCAATGCTTTGAAAGACAGATAGTATTAATTTTAAATAAATACGGTTCAATAAATAAACACCGTAAAGAAAAGGAGGAATGTAGTGTCCACACTGTTATTATGAATGTTGTGTGAATGAATCTTAGAGTGCTTGCTGTCACCTACTCGTAGTGGAATGATATGTCAATAAAGAAGTCAGTTCTATTCAGACCAACGTCGAGTGTACACGTCCCTCTCGCTG
>NC_085137.1:66270063-66436788 GCF_035046485.1 Aedes albopictus
TTCATTGGGAGCACCCGCATACTCGCCGATCTACTGAAGGGCCGCGGGTTCGGCATCGTAGCGCTGCAGGGGGTGTGTTGGACTGGATCCATGGTGTGAACGTTTAGAGGTAATCACACCATCTACCTGAGCTGCGGTAACACACGCGAGCTGGGAACAGCTTTCATCGTGACGGGTGATATGCAGAGGCGCGTGATCGGTTGGTGGCCGATCGACGAAAGAATGTGCAGGTTGAGGATCAAGGGCCGATTCTTCAACATCAGCATAATAAACGTGCACAGCCCACACTCCGGAAGTACTGATTATGACAAGGACGCATTTTACGCGCAGCTCGAACGCGAGTACGATCGCTGCCTAAGATCATCATAGGAGATTTAAACGTTCAGGTAGATCAGGAGGAGGAATTCAGACGTACGATTGGTAAGTTCCCGACTAGAAGATTCTAACAAAAATATAACATAATTATAACAAACCATGATATGTATAACTCATTGTGATATAATCATGTTTAACATCTTTGATGTTTAAAAATATAATAACTCATATTGTATCATATTGTGTTATAAATGTTGTTCTATAACTCATTGTGAAATAATTTAGTTTTGATTCATTGACATTCAGAACATCATTTTACACAATTGTATCAAAATATGATAGAAACTAGTTTTCTTGAAGCTAAAATTTATATCATATTGTGTTATAATTTTGGTCTGATTATAACAAAATAGGTTATTATTTTGATTAGACCGGAGTACTTTTTGTTACGATTTTAGTTATTTTAACATCATCCTGCATCTAGTTTATAACATAATAAGTTATTGAAAAATTTCATAACATCATAACACAATGTGTTATAAACTTGATATATTTTTCTAGTCGGGTTCAGCGCCCACCAGCAGACGAACGAAAACGGCCTACGGCTCATTGATTTCGCCGCCTCCAAAAATATGGCCATACGTAGCACCTTTTTCCAACACAGCCTCCCTTATCGTTACACCTGGAGATCACCACAGCAGACGGAATCGCAAATCGACCACGTTCTGATTGATGGACGGCACTTCTCCGACATTATTGACGTCAGGACCTATCGTGGCGCCAACATCGACTCCGACCACTATCTGGTGATGGTCAAACTGCGCCCAAAACTCTCCGTCATCAACGATGTACGGTACCGGCGACCGCCACGGTACAACCTAGAGCGACTGAAACAAGCGGATGTCGCCTCAGCATACGCGCAGAGTCTCGAGGTCGCGTTGCCAGACGAGGGCGAGCTCGATGAGGCCCCTCTAGAGGACTGCTGGAGTACAGTGAAAGCACCCATCAACGACGCAGCCGAGTGCACCATCGGGTACGTGGAATGGAATCAACGGAACGAATGGTTCGACGAAGAGTGCAGAACGGTTTTGGAGGAGAAGAACGCAGCGAGGGCGGTAAAGCTGCAGCAAGGGATTCGACAGAACGTGGAACGTTATGAACAGAAGCGGAAACAGCAGGCCCGTCTCTTTCGGGAGAAAAAGCGCCGCCTGGAAGAAGCGGAGTGTGAAGAAATGGAACTGCTGTGCCGTTCCCAAGAAACACGAAAGTTCTACCCGAAGCTCAACGCATCCCGCAACGGCTTCGTGCCGCGAGCCGTAATGTGTAGGGATAAAGACGGAGGCCTCTTGACAAACGGACGTGAGGTGATCGAAAGGTGGAAGCAGCACTTCGATCAGTACCTGAACGGCGTGGAGAACGTAAGCACGGGAGCCCACGGCAACGGAGGAAACGACGCCGCCAGTGCAGCGGAGGACGGAAATGAACCAACTTCCACGCAAGGGTGCCATTCGCCAGCTCAAAACCAACAAAGCAGCATGTAAGGATGGTATCGCAGCTCAACTCATCAAGATGGGCCCAGAAAAGTTGGCCACCTGTCTGCATCGGCTGATAGTCAGGATCTGGGAAACCGAGCAGCTACCGGAGGAGTGGAAGGAAGGGGTTATCTGCCCCATTCACAAGAAAGGCGACCATTTGGAATGTGAGAACTTCAGGGCGATCACTATTTTGAATGCTGCCTACAAAGTGCTATCCCAGATCACCTTCCGTCGTCTGTCACCTAAAACGAATGAGATCGTGGGAAGTTATCAAGCTGACTTCATCGACGGCCGGTCGACAACGGACCAGATCTTTACCGTACGGCAAATCCTCCAGAAATGCCGTGAATACCAGGTCCCAACGCATCACCTGTTCATCGACTTCAAAGCGGCATACGACAGTATCGACCGCGCAGAGCTATGGAGAATCATGGACGAAAACGGCTTTCCTGTGAAGCTGACTAGACTGATTAAAGCAGGGATGGACGTTGTGCAAAACTGCGTAAGGGTTTCGGGTGAATCTCGTAAGGGTTCTTTCGAATCTCGCCGGGGACTGCGATAAGGTGACGGACTCTCATGCCTACTCTTCAACATCGCTCTGGAAGGTGTGATGCGACGGGCCCGGCTCAACAGCCGGGGAACGATTTTCACAAAATCCGGTCAATTTAAGTGCTTTGCGGACGACATGGACATTATCGCTAGAACATTTGGAACGGTGGCAGATCTGTACACCCGCCTGAAACGCGAAACAGCAAACGTCGGACTGGTTGTGAATGCCTCAAAAACAAAGTACATGCTGGTAGGCGGAACCGAACACGACTGGATCCGTCTGGGTAGTAATGTTACGATAGACGGGGATACTTTCGAGGTGGTGGAGGAATTCGTCTACCTCGGATCCTTACTGACGGCTGACAACAACGTGAGCCGTGAAATTCGGAGGCGCATCATCAGCGGAAGTCATGCAGAGAGACATGCAGAATGTCCTGAGCTCATTTCATAGCCTGTCCCTTTATATCTTTCTCTATTATCTCTCCCTCCTTTCTACATATACAACTCTTGTATATGTGCACATGTTCATAGCAATCGCTAGAACATAAACGGATTGAAAAAGCAACGTTTGCAGCACAGTGTCAATCTATCATATAATGCCTAGGAGTTATTCAATCAAGCGAACTGTGCCGCATTATCTTCAGCGTAATTAACAGTAAACACACTAACCTTTCACCTCACGCCTGGCATCCATGCACCTATGTGTGAAGCCTCTGTGAACCATATTCCACCAACACTCCAGCATCCGCATGAATTTTTGCAGATGCAGTAGTATATTCGGTCTGCAGTAGATACAAATTATTGCAATCATCACTTCCTTCCCCTTCCCCACATTGATCTGAAACCTGACATGGCAGGCGGCATTGTCGCTTAAAAATAGAAGATCACCAACGCTCACACACTGAAGATGCCTGCTTAGTACCCGTAGATATCTCATTGATTCCTTGTGTGAGTGTAGCTGGTTTGGCGATATTGGAGTAGCATCCTTACTTACCTTACCGATCAGGCTAAGGCCGGGGTGGCCTCTGCTGTACATACACTCCCGTTCAAAAGTTTGGGGTCACCCCCTCAAAAACATGTCATTTTTTTTAGGCTCATATCTTCGCCAATTTGCGTCCGATTTCAAAACTCTTGGTCTCATTCAAAAGATAATAAGTCAAAGAAACTTTACGTATCATGAATATCATACAGTCAATTGATTAGAAAGTGGATGAGTTTCAGCAGCAAGTGCTCAAAATAGATCCTACTGCCCAAATGGTCCCAGACCCTTAAAGGTTCCAGACGCCCCGTGGGATGTGACCAAACTCATGAAAAAGTCTCCATGTATCGTCCTTGCCTAATTTCGATTCGAAGTAAAATATTGTTTCCGAAATCGGCGAATTACATACATAATTGAAATCAGGAAAGCCATTATACCGAGACGAAATCCAGTGGGAAAATACCTTGGACGCCTATCAATTCCCATACCCAGAGTTGAAATCGCTGAACACAAATCACACAAGTTCCGAAGCGCAAAAAGCAATTTCAGCTGGTAGCCTTTTAAGGAATTTTGAAAACACCGAAAAAACGCCTCAAAAGTTCAACTGTCTCGTTCCGAGCTTTGATTTAACATGACAAAAAAGTTGACCACTCTGCCTCGGCCGGCGCAATTCCATATCTCAAGAGGAGGTGACCAACGCTGACCGACCATAGCGACAGTAGCATTTTTATGCTCCAATGCTTAACGGAAACCCACGGGCATGTGATTTTCATTTTTGTGCTCATGAAGAGTGTCGTCACAAAAACGCGCATGCATTTCCCCGTCCCCTCCCAGACGCAGCCTCAATCAAAAAGTATCTTTTTATCGGAACCTTAAAACCAACTAACCAACTCTACAAGTGAGCTGGCTTTGAAATGACGATGATCCAACTCCACTATAATGATGGCAGCAGCCAGCAGTCCCAGAAGCGTGAGAGAGGATGACAGCAGCAGCCGCAGCAGCAGCCGGAGAGCTTCTAGGGACTTTTTGCTCGGGATTTTATTCGTATTTAAAGCTTTTTTGTTATCTCGGTTTCATTTGTTTATTTTTTCGGCCCAAACGAGCATTCGCCGTCTGTCTGTCGTCCACTTTGCTCTGCGCTGTGGCATGGACTCACAGAAAAATGTTTCACCGTCAGCAGCCTTCAACTGCTCCCCTGTTCCCCCAGCCAGGCTATATCATGGTCTACCGTCCAGCACTTACCGACCCCGCTAGTCTCGCCACGCTGTTCTGTGTGACCTTTTCTCATTCTATACCTTGAGACAGTTTGTGTATCACCGTGAATGGGAATCAACGCCAGTAAGTCAACAGAAATGTAGCTCCAGGGTTGAAGGGAGAAGGGTGTTCTATACGGATTCACATGTGAGTTATGTGGTGATATGGCTTTTGAAACAATCTTTGTGTATGATCCTCAGTGAAAAGAATCTTCTTCTTCTTCTTCTTCTTCTTCTTCTTCTTATTCTTCTTCTCCTTCTTATTCTTCTTCTTCTGCTTATTCTTCTTCTTCTTTTTCTTCTTCTTCTTCTTCTTCTTATTCTTTATGGCTCTATGTTCCCACTGGAATTTGGTCAACCTCTCTTCAACTTAGTGGTCTTTGAGCACTTCCACAGTTGTTAATTGAAGGGCTTTCTTTGCCTGACATTGCATGAATTTGTACACAGAGAGGCAAGTACCATTTCATTCTATGCCTAGGGAGTCGGGAAAATTTCCCCGACCGGAACAAGAATCAAACTCGATTTCTCCGGATTGGCAATCCATAGCCTTAACCACTAGGTTAACTGGAGACCCCAATCGTCATGAAATTTATTTTTTCGGAAAGTGCGTTTTATTGTATTATACCTACTTTTTTTCTACAATTCTTCCCTTAACTTCTCTTTGGGTTTAATATACAGATATGAAGTGGATTTTCCAGAAACAATTCCAGATATTTCTTCAAAAGTTCTTGAGCCATTCGTATTTTCACATTAAAATCTTCCAGTGCTGTCATGGAAATATTAATGCTGGCCACTCAAGGTTTCCAAATTTCAGGGGCCCCTTATCTGGTACGACCCCATGAAAAATACTGAAACTCTTCCATGTATCATTTATCACGATTTTTTCCTGTACTTATTGTGGAAGGGGCATGCCTGTAGGAATTCCTTTAATGTTTTTAGCAAAAATTCTATTAAAGATGCCTTCGAGAATTATTTTAAAATGTATGCTTTCTCATGCACTTCTTAAGAATTGTTTTCAGAAATTTAAAAGGAATGGCATTTTTGTAGAATCCCCTTTAATGTTTTCGCCAAGAATTCATCCAAAGATTACTTTAGATATCCGTTTCCGTCCATGTGTTTCTTTGAAAACTTTTACAGAGATTTCTCTAGAGAATCTTTTAGGAATTCCTCCATGACTTTTCATTGATTTTTTTTTTCAGAAGCTTGTCAAAAAACTTCTCAAAAGTTTCATCTTGAAACGGATTTCCTCCTCTAAAGTTTATGTATTCAAACATTTTTAAGACATTCTTACACTAATATTATCAGAATAGGCTCCAAGCGTTTGTTGTTGGAATTTTGGGATATGGAAGATTTATTTTTCACATAGATTCGGATATTGTTTTAGAAATTTCTCGAATTTTCCTTTGGAAGTTCAGATATTTTCCCAGGAAGTAGTTGTTTGCAATTTCTCTAGTCCTCTAGTTCTCCTTCTAGTAGTGATAATTTATTCTCCCAGGCAATTATATCTAAATTCCTCCATTAAACTCATAAGAGATTCTACTGGAAGTCTCTTTTGGGGTTTCACCAGAAGTTTCTCAAGGTGTTCCTCCAGAAATTGCTAAGGATTTACTCGAACCTTCCTTCAGAGATTATTTCAGATATTTCTGTTCAGAGATGCTTCAGGAATTTCTCTAAGGATTCACTCAATAATTCATGCAGTTACTCCAAAATATATTCCATGACATATTTAGAGCAATTTTTCAAGAAATTCTATGAATACCTGCAGAGAGTTCTCCAGTTCTTCCAGAATATTTTCAAAGATTTATTTATTTATTTTATTTTATTTTTATTTTTTTTAATTATTGATTCTCTAAAGATCTCCTTCAACAAATTCTTCAGACAGTAAGTACTTTAGGATTTTTGTGTATTAATCTCTTCTAGCTTGTATAAGATTTTTTTCTAATTCCTCCAGAGATTTTAAGATATTCCTAATGAAATTTATCAAGGAATCTCTTTTGAAAATGCTCAAGCATTTTTTTCTGCTCCCTGAAGTTTTTCATGATTTATGTTTTCAAGCAGCCCGGGAGCGGTCACGTCGATGTAGCTGAAGGTCGCCAAAGACACGACTGCTTGAGGGTTAAGAAGATACATCCGAGAAGCCCTTGAGATATTTTTACAGGCATTCATCAAAGAATCAGAAAATAACTTCAGGAATTTTCGTAATGAAATCCCTCTAGAAAATTTTCTTGATTCTCCAATCAGGAATTTCTAACGATATTACCAGGAGCATCTTTGCATCATCAGCATTCTTTGGAAATTCTAAGTATTCTGTATAATTGTGCAAGTAATTTTCAGTGCAATTTCTAAATGATCTTCTGCATAAGTCCTAAGAGAAATGTCTGAATCCTGCAAAAATTTCTCAAGAAATTCTTGAAGGAACCCTTGAAAAAATTTCTGGAAATGTTTTAACGAAAATTTTAGATGAATTTCTGAAAAAATCCATGGAAGAACATGAAAGTATGCACTTGATGAATTTTCAAAAAAAAAAAATGCCCAAAATTCTCAGTTTGTTTTAGGCATTTTTGAAGGTCTCCCTGAAGAAATTCAAGAAAAATTCCTGGAGAAGTATTTTATTAATATTTTTTTCAAAAATGTACCCTGGAGAAATCCGTACACACTATTTAGAAGTTTTCCTGTAGAAAACTTGCAGAAACGCGTACATAAGCTTCTGATAGATTCCTAGAAGAAAAAAAAACATTTGAGGTACAGGTCGGACTCGATTATCCGGGTGACTCCGTAAAACAATCTCCCCGGATAATCGAATTTCCGGATAATCGAGCCAAACTTTTTATATTTTATTTTTGAGATTTATCAATCAAAAACAGTTCGATTAACATAGAAACAAGCTTGTATGATGTTATAGTCCTTAAACTCAACGGCTGGCATGATTATAACCATATTTATTGAGAATGAAAATTTAGCCGAAAAATCTGCTTATTAAAATAATTCTCAAATAGACTGAATCTGATATATGGGTATTGTATTTGACATTTGCTACATCTTTTGACTTATTGCCGTCTTAAATTGTACAAACAAAACGAAAAATTATTTGGTCCCCGGATAATCGAGCCATTTTTTCCGGATAATCGAGCCCCGGATAATCGAGTCCGACCTGTATTTCTAAATAAATTTCTGTAGAAGTTCCTAGGAAACAATTCTGAACAAATTCCTCAAAGCATTTGAGAAATTCCAAGAGTTTTTCTTACAGGAAATGCCAGCGAAATTTCTGAGGAAATGCATTGAGGGGTATTTGTGGGAAATACTGAAGAAATCCTTGGAAAAAATCCTAGATATATTCCTGCGGGAATATTCAATAAAATCGCTGATCAAATCTCTGGTGGTTTTCTTGAAGGAAAACTTAAGGATTTCGTCCACAGGCTTGAAATCTCTTCTGACTACGGAAACTCGTGCGACCACAGAAAGGGACTCGCGTAGACCCCAAGTTGCTGATCTGATCAGCGGCAGCTCCCGGGTGGGTGCGAAAGGCCTTTTTTACTCCCGAAACAGATTGGACTCCTGAAGACATTCTTGCTATGTAATGCCTACAATATTTTCTGGAACATCTCCTAGAGGAAAACTTTAAAGAATTGCATGAAAAATCCAAGGAATCCCAGTTAAAACTTCCTTAATTATTCCTGAAGAAACTTTCGACGGAATACAAGATGGAATCAGAGCCAGTTCGTAATCCGCAGCCCACTAGTACGCATGGGCTCTTTTGGTAATCGGAAGACGATGTTGCCATTCTCATAAAGTTCAAGGATCTATTTTGCGTAGCCCAAACCACATCTTTGATCCGCTAGTGCTAGTGTGTACCATACTGTATTTTTCTACTTAAATATAAGAAACACTTGTACCGACTTTTCGAACCCTCTAAGCAGAATACCCTCTTCGAATGAGTGTAATCAGTTTCGTACTTTTTAATTCCGTTCTATGTTGCTTATCCTTTGACAGATACGCGTATTTCGACTACCACTTGTAATCTTCCTCAGTGTCAACTGACACTGAAGAAGATTACAAGTGGTAGTCGAAATACGCATATCTGTCAAAGGATAAGCAACATAAGGCGGAATTGAAAGGTACGAAACTGATTACTCTCATTCGAATATGAAACCCATTTGTACAAATTCATTAAAATAGAAGGTTTCTGCAATTGCAGAAAAACACATCTTTTCTCGAATTGCTTTGTGCCCCAAAAGGAAGGGCAAAATTTCAAAGGGGATATTTAAAATTTCGCGTTTTCGCAACAAAACCCTTTCCTAATGAAAAAGAAATCGCCTCAAAAAGTAATTTTTGCTTATTTTTGTGCACTCACAAATAAGAAAAGATACCTAAATATATGAATATATGGTGTTCTTCGTTTTTTTTAAAGTGAATTAATCCGCCCTTCTGGGTAAAATAAAATTGTTTATGTGATTTTTAGAAATTTCCAGTGCCCACACAAATATTAGAAAAACCACTCCAATTTATCATTTGTTTGCTTCTTAATATTAGAAGGAAAAAAAACTTATCTCGATACCTTATTACACCTTCCTGAATATAATGAAATGCCAACACGATTCTTCAGTTTTTTGCACCCTTCTCTCTCGTTTGTCGGGTGAAGATCACTGCGTCCAGATTTTAGAACTATTGTGATATACCCTTTTGCTGTGAGGTACGCAAGTTATCTCAGTAACATATTTGTCACTGAGATACCTTGGTATCGACTGAACTCAAGACCATCTATTATTGATAAATAGAGATCCTGAGTTACAGTATGTGACTCCCCCATTCTGGCGAGACTAGCTTTATGAAGCCAACCACGTCCTTGGGAGATAAGATCCATATGTCAGCAGGCCCTAAAAAGGGCTTGCTGAGAACTTTGAACCTACGTTGAGTGAGTGCACTGCAATAGCAGAGGATGTGTTCTGATGTTTCCCTCTCCTCGTCACAGAAGCGGCAATTTGAGGTTTGGATTGCTCCGATCTTTTGTAGATGGTATCTGCAGGGGCAGTGTCCAGTTATTAGACCGGTGTAGATGTTGAGATCCCTTTTGTTGAGACCTAATAGTTGTTGGGTTTTCTTGGGGTTTATCGTTACGAGCCTTTTGGATTGGCTCGTATGGGAAAGTGCATTCCAGTTTGATGTGATTTGACTGACCATATATTTGTTCAGTTCCATTTTTACAGAGCAGTCTGAGATCCCGCAGAAGGGCTCAGGGCCAATGAACCTTTCATTAGATCCATTTCTGGCTAGCTCATCAGCAATCTCGTTTCCCTCTAGACCCGTATGTCCTGGGATCCAATATAGGTAGACTCGATTGCGAAGCCAGAATGCATTCCCACACTAGCTTTGAGTTACAAGTGTAGTTATTAAGCGACTTAAGTGCCGCTTGGCTGTCAGAGAAAATACATATTTTTGCAAACCTATACTTTCTCCTCAGGCATAATAACACGCATTCTAATATTGCATATATTTCCGCCTGAAATACTGTGGGCCACTGTCCTAAGTGGACAGAGATTTTTGTTCTAGGGCCATAGATTCCAGATTTTGCACCCTTAAATAGATAGAAAAGAAAAGTTATCTTTATAAGTTTTTAAGTTTTATGCGTGGGAAAAATCTCTTCAGAAATTCCTCCAAAACATACGAATACTTCAGGGACATCTCCATCAATCGCATTAGGGATTCTTCAGACAGTTCGACCAGAGATTCCTTCAGGAATTCCACTAGAAAAACTTTTCAAGGAATTCTTCGGTTACTTTTTTTAGATAATCTTCAAAAATCTCTTTAAGAATTTCTCCAGAAATTACTGCAGAAACTCATACGCTTGCTTCTACGCGTACATTTTCAAACATCTCTCAAGGTATGATAGAAGTTTTATTTGCAGAGATTGCTTCTGCAATACCACTAGATATTCCTTCATTAGTGAACAAATAGTTCTTTTCACAAAATTTTGCATGAATTGCTTCAAATATACCTTCATGGATTTCTCCCAGAAGCACCTTCAAAAATTCTATTAGGCATTATTCAGATTTTTTCCAGGGTTCCCCTAAATTATCTCGTCATTCCTTCGGAAATCCTGCCAAGAAGCATCTGGAAAATATAACAACACCTGTTCAGAGATTCCATCAGGGATTCTTTCGGGAATAACGGATTCTTCAAGAAATTTTACAACTTTTATGGTTTGCTTCATAAATTTGTTTATGAATTTCTTTAGAAATTGCTCTAGCTATTCCCTCAATAACTTTTATAAAGATTTTCTAAATATTCCTACATGGACTGATTCAGAAATTTCTTCTGTTGATTTTTCAGAACCTTCCAGGAACCTTTTCCAGGATTTTCCTTAATTAATTCTCTAGATATTCCATCAGAAACGTTCCTTTAGAAAACTTTCATGGACGTTCTCAGAAATTCCTTCATGGATTTTTTCATAAATGTTTCTGGGGATTCTTCCGGAAAATCTACCACGGATTCCTTCAGTAATCCCTCCAGTAGCTCCTAAGGAAACAAGGAATTCAGAACTGCTCCAGTCTCCATTTCTCTAATGTTAGCTTTAGACATTTTTCCAGGACTTTCTCAAGGAAATTCTTTGATAAATTCCTTCGTTAAGCAATTTCTTCAAAGTTTCTTTCATAAATAATCCTACGGAATCCTCTCAAAATTCCTCCAAGGTTTGCTTCAATTATTTGTGAAGAGATTCCTCCACAAATTTTTCCAAGGATATCTTTTGGAAACCACCCATAAATTTCATCCAAAATTGGATCATGATTTTCATTACAAATTCTTCCAGGGTCTTTTTCTGAAAGCTCAGATTTTTTTCAAGGGATTCCTTCAGGGATCCTTCCAGTTATTGATTTGTAAATTCCTCCAACGGTATATTCAGAAATTTAGAATACCTCCATAAATAGCTATAGCGATTGATCTAGTGATTCCTTCATGGTTTCTTACAGAAGTAGCAGCAGATTTTTTCCCCCAGGTATTCCTACAGGACCCTGTATTCAAATCGGAATTCCTTGAGAAATACGTCCAGTTTTTAGGAATTTATCAAGAAATTCTTTCAAGAATATTTCAAGAGATTCTTCTAGAAATTATACCAGGGGTTTCCCTAGAAGTTTTTTTTTGTTTTCGGTATTTCTCTGGGAATATCTTCCATGAGCAAACATGTTCGGCTATCATTAAGTAGGTGGTTGTTTGTCTATACACAGCAAATAACGATCTATTATTCCTGCTTAATATAAGTAACCATTACTGCTAAGTATAAGTTGGCCATTATTTTATTCGGTGAAACATATTTGAGAGAAAAGTGACAAATATTTGCTCAGTTGACAAAACAGGGTAATAAGTACTTAAGAATGTCATTCACCAGCTCAAAACCGACAAAGCAGTTGCTGAGGTTGACATTGCAGCTGAGCTCATCAATTTGGGCCCATAAAAGTTGGCCGTCTGTCTGCACCAGGTGATGGCTATTATCTAGGAAACAGACTAGTTACCGGAGGTTTTGGAGGATCTGCAACATTCCCAAAAAAGGTTGAGAAATATAAAAACTAAGCTATTACTGGTTTGGATGCCACTTATAAGGAGCTATGCCAGATCATCGTCTGTCACCACAAACGAAAGAGTTCGTCGAAAGTTATCAAGCTGGCTTCATGGACGGCCGGTCGACCACGGACCAGATATTTGAGTTGTAGGTACGGCGAACTCACCACCATATTTTGTAAAAATAATTTTAACTTGTTGTCTCAATACCGAGTAAGTTTATAATTCACCCAAAAACGCAAATTTTGTAAATAAATAAAATAAATATGTTAGGCCCTGAGGAAGGTTCCATCCCGGGTCGAAACGTAAGCGAAGATAACAAAGCAGTCGACGCAAAATTTATGACTGAGAAGCCAAAACCCATGTTGGTTTTGTTGTGTTTTGTGTTTTCGTAATTAACCCTAAAAGGGATACCTGGGGTCCATTGGACCCCAGGCGCCTTTCAGAGGTCGTCTTTGATGGAACACACTCAGCGAGGTGACGAAACTGAAGGTATCCCTTTTAGGGTTAAGAGTGTAATTTATCTAGATAGGGTTGGCAGTGCAGTATTTGATCAACTCGTACTGTACAAGCAACTAAGAGCGGCCCCTCGACTTCAACCCTGGTCATCCTTTGTTGGCATCCGGAATGGTGTTCTACTGAATTCTCCCGCGGCAGGGGGAATCCAGATCACGCGCGCGGGGACTGTCGCGGCCGGCAAACGGAGAACAGCAATCCAACAGGTTGAAAATGTTATTCTAAATGTTTTTTCGTTCATCGCCACGACGAATTCTGTTGATTTTTGTTCCGTTTTGTGAGTCGTTGGTCGTCGTTTTTTTTTTCTTTCTTCTGGAAGATATACCTTATACCAGAGAAGAGAAGGGCATCTCAGAACAAACCGAACACACGAAAAGTGATAAATTTTAGGCGTGAAAAATCGACTTGATTTATTTTGTTTCTGCCCATTTCGTTTCCATCGTGTATAAACGTCAAAACAACTGCATGGCTCAAAGTGTATTGATTATTTCAGGTATAATCAAAATTAATGAGCAGATGACGTCATATCGATGATTAATTATCTTATTCTTAGAAATTTTGTTTCATTGAGAGCATATCAGTTGTTGTTTCGACCACTATTGCAATAATATGGTACACGTACCAAAGATGTTTTTTGCAATTGCAGGCTGTTATAAAGCATAAAAATGGTGTTTTAGCAATTTTTCCTAATTATCTTAACGATTTTATGCATATTCCCATCACTATTGTATCGCGTACACTATTTACGGTTTTAAGAGATAAGCAACCTTGACTGTGTCCCCGAAATACATTCTAATTAAACAAATTTTTTTTGCGAATCAGTTTTTAAGTTGGTGTACCTGCCTCCGAAATACTTTGCTTTTTCGTGTCAACACGGTTGAAATTTTCCGTGTAAAAAGTGTGGCTTCAACCGCTAGGTGTCGCGACCAACAGCATGAAATATTTATCAATTTCTGACTCGGGAGATGGCCTTCTCTTCTCTGCTTATACCTATATTTCGCTCAAATCTTGGCAACTTTTGACTCGTGTGACCTGGGCAGCCAGCGATTGCGTCGACCAAAGAAAACCCCGACAAGAACAGATAACTGTTTTATATCTCCTCCGGTCATGGAAAGTTTTGGGGTCCGGTACAGCCGGGTGAGGGACCACGGCGATGAATGCGCGTTTTTGCGCGCGGATCATTTCGGTTGATTTTTTGGTTTTCGGTTTTTTATCCCACTCTGCTGTTGCTGTGGCTGGCTGCTGCTGTGAGCGAGATAAGTCGCTAAACGTAAATAAAAGCAGCGAAGTTGGGAAAAAGGGCTCCTTGATGTGTGCCCTTTGTCGATGGGTTTGGCCCTTGGGAATGGGAGGGTGGTGTACGGAGGGGTAAGATTTATTGGTACTTTAACGTAAAGAATTTCTTGTTGAAATTTATTTGCAGCTTAATGGATCATTCGCGATTGGAAATAATAATGTAATTTCCTAATCTTTCGATAGCTGACAGTCGAGGGAACAAGTTTTATAAAAGCACGCTTTCACTTTCCACAGTTCATCACAAATCGTTAAGTCTGTACTGTTAGATAACCTGGTCAGTAGACCAAACTGTTGCAACGGTCTGGATGACGAAGTTAGATACCCTACGCGGTCATAAAACGGTACGAAGAGTCTGACAAACATTGAAAGCTAGATCTGCCGCCGGTTACGACTTGCTAGTAGCTATAAGATGCTACTTGCGCGTGTAACCTCGTGGATGTCATAAATCCTTCACGCGTGCGTCTTACGCTATGACAGATTATATCTCACATTTTCTGGCTTGGTGTGCAGCGACTGTGGGATACGAAATCTTATAAAGTATTTAACCATTACACCTTTACGCATGGTGCTTTAAACGTATAACCAATCGTTCCAGTGTAGGTGGGCACACTAAGACTTATATGGAATCAACACTACTTTACTCTGATAAAAATAGGTAGAAGTAATAAAAACTGGCCCACGTTTATGTCTTGTTGGTACTGATGAGCCGGAACTTATGAGTAATCTAACGTGACGTATTTTTCAGTGAGATCTAAGATATGGCATCGTCGAGTTTTAAATGCTTCAGTCAAGGTCAATTGTAAATATTTTGGAAGTCCAAGCACTTGTCCTCAACGACTGAGTCGAAGAGATGGTGCTGTGAGTTGAATATCATCCAACAGGTCGTGCCATTATCAAACGACCTGTTATGGAACGTAAATCCGTTGCTAGACAACATGATTAATTATGAAGTTAAATAACTATCGATATTTTTTGCTTATGGGTAGTACGGAGATCGCAAGAAATTTCTTGGCCTATCTCGATGCGTGGAATATTCAGGCAAAGAATCGCTCAAGAAATAATAAAGCGTCGTTTAATTCCGGATCCTAGTACGGAGTTGAAACGAAACGTCAAATAAAATGGGGCTTGCTGTGTTAAATTTCTTGACCATTCCGGTCACGGAAAAATAATGCACTGAACGAAAATTACTTGAGCGATTCCGTTTGAAGTGCATACCTCGCATTAACCAGCAGAATGGAAGTTTAACTTGAATATAAAATCTGGTTTAGCCAGTAGAGTTCCCTTCCGTCGAAAAGAAGCAATCTTTGCAGGAATCGCCGGAAATTATCTGGAGGAATCCAGTCCCAGTGAAGTTCTACGAGGAAACACTGGATAAGTTTCTCAAAGTGTTCCGATAGAAATCCTGGAAAATATAGAAATCCCAGGAGAAATCCCACAAGAAATTCCTGATGGAATCCCAGGAGAAATCTGGAAGGACATGCTAGTATGATCTCCATGACAGAATCCCTAACATATTTCTGTGAAAATTATTTAAACTTTTCAGAAGGTTTACTAAAATAATTGTGGGAAAGACCCTTGAAGGAATACTTGAAGAGAACTTTTAAGGATTCGTTAAATAAATCTCCAATGGAATTCCCTAAATTATCCAGGAGAAATCCATGATGAACCTCTAAAAAATCTCGGAAGGAATATCTGAAAGAAACCGGAATCACAAAAAATCCGGATTGAATCTCTGAAGAAATCCCATGAGAATTGCATGAAGAAGGTATATCACTGTAACTCAGCTGTAACTATCGTTTCAGTGGTAAATTTTTTATAAAATTGGGAATGTGTATTTCTGAAGCAATTCCGGGAGAAAACCTTAAAAGAATTATGAATCTCAAAGGAAATCCCTAGGGAATTTCTTTATTTTTTTGTTTTGAGAAATCCCTAAGGAATTTGCAAAGGGAAACATTGAAAGAGCCCATAGAGAAAACGTGTAAAACAAAATCAATGAAAGAGACCAAGGAAGAATTCCTGAAGGAATCCCGAGACAAAACCCAAGAAGAATTAAAGAAGAATTCATGATGCAATTTCGGTAATAATCCGTAAAAGAATCACAGAACAAATCCCCAAAGACATCCCAGGTGGAATCAAAGAAGGAATGCCACAAGGAAACCCTGATGGAATTCCAGAACATATCCCTGAAGGAATCCTGGAAGAATATCGCGAGGAATCCCTAAGTAATTCCTGAGGAATCTATGTAGGAACTCCAGGAGAAATCCTTACAAAAAACACGAGAAGAATCAATGAAGTAATCCCGGTCGTTAAAAAGTTAAAAAGTTAGTTTGGACAACGCCACAACAATAGCATGTCGAGAAAAATAAAATGAAATTCCCGAGAGGTCTATGGTCTAATCACCGGAGAAACCCTCGACAAAAGAAAATAGTCGGAATAAAATGGTAAAACCGCAAAACTTTTGCAAACTTTTGCGCAAAACTTTTGAACTTTGCTTATTCGCTAAAGCGTTTGAGTGAATTTGCAAAGTGCTGATTAAATTCGTATAATTGCGTACAGCGATCATTATACGACTTCGCTCGGTACTTTTCTTATTATGTCAGTTTAACCCGCATAAAAGTGAAAAAAAAACTCGTTCAAATGTACATACAAACTTTCATAAGCTAGAATCGTTAATGTTGGCATATTGCGATGTGATATGTGATAACATTGAAGGAGGTGCTGTTGGTGTGCCAAAAGGCTACATACATACATACATACATACATACATACATACATACATACATACATACATACATACATACATACATACATACATACGTACATACGTACATATGTATGTATATATGTATGCCAAAAGGCTACAAGAAAGTGAAAAGTCATCATTATGGTTACAAAACAAGTTATAGTCATCTTTTTTGTTTTGTTGACCTGATAATTAACAATGGGTGGTGCTAGCAAGGGAAATCACGCTACGTCATTTTGAGTTCCAGATACTTGCCGAACACGTACAGCGCACGGAAACCAAATGCATTCCAACAAACACTGAGGTAAGTTAGAATGTCATGACAATTAATCAGTGTGTTTCATAAGTAATGTTTGGTGTTAACTGTGAAGTTTTATTAATATTATTAAGTCGCATAAGATGCTAGATTACGTCGCAACAGTGCATACCGTGCATCGCTTAAGATATCGCTTCAAGTCATAGAGCACTATTATTTTTCCGTCAATGCACGCATAACCGCATAAAAGTACGTACAACATGGACATTGGCCTGGGACACGGTTTATATTGGAAAATAGAAAAAATGCAAAAAACTTTAGCTCCTGTATACTTTTTAAGTTCCATTTTGGTCCCATATCATCTGTGCAAAATTTCAGATCGATCGAGAAAACTATATTTTAGCGCCAGCCATTCTTAGTTTTCCATACGATTTACAATGGGGAAACTTTACTTCTTCAAAGAAAAATCGCTTGGAGTCACCCCTTGATCCCTAAAAATAAGTCGATGGATGATTTCTGCAGACAAGTTCACTAGGAATCAGACCCCCAAAGACCGCAAAGCGATTCGACGTTCGTGGAAAAAGTTATTAAGCTTTACCCGATCGATGAAATGACGAGATTTTATTATTTATTGTTATTCCTTACATGTTAAACAGCGTTTCCGTGCTTTTCGCATTTCAGTGAATAACTTTTTCCACATGCCTGGTATCGTTTTGCGGTCTTCGAAGGGGTGGTTCCTCGTAATATTTCCAAATGATACCTATCGATTTATTTTTAGAGGTTAAGAAAGTGACCAGATGATCAGAGCTCCAACGCGGGACATTAATTTGGAAAGATGCATAGTAAGGTGAAATCATAATCTTTTTTTTTTTGATAACGAATACGTAACGATTTTTTTTTTGTTCGTAGAATACGAAGCACTCATTTCTTCTAACAAGCATATCTTTCTACGTTGTGAGCTTCGCAGAAGTGGGACAAACTCATAAACATTTTTTTACAGTCTTCAAAAGAAACCTGATAATTTAAATCTAGCTGCCAAAAAAGGTTTTAATATTTCAACTCTCAATTGCTTTCACCCTGGTTAACCCATATATGGCCGACAGGGTACCCGGGTACCCAAAACCCATTTAAAAAGCACGGTGTAGAAAAAAGCAAAAAAAAATGTCGGACACATAACGGTTAAGGTGGTTCAAACTTCGTACACAACTGAAACAAAAATCGTTTATTACAGCATTTTGCCTGACAAGCATTTTTTTGAGGTTATTATTACCCCCAAAGTTTCTGAAAGTTTTAACCAATCTAGCTTCTGCTTGTCCAATTTTGTCATTTGCGTACTATTTCCTTAAGTAGCTCGGATGCTTTTCTGTCAACATTGATTAACTTATTTATTGGATAAATTTAATTTACGAGCGTACTCGTTTGAACTGCCAGTAAATGAAGGTTTTAATATTCACCCATTTGAAAAAAAAAATAACACAGTCAAAATAAATTTCCAAAGAAAGTTTACTATACAGGGCTTGGAAACATTTTAACTTCAGGCAACGATTTCCCTCCAGATTTTTCATCTGACAGTGCATAGTGCGCACTTACATAGTAATAAAAGTAGTTTTCTACCCTGAAGTTTGAACTTGAGACGGTTTCGTCTACTACTTTTGTAATTGTACTCTTGCTACTTTCTATTTTCATCACCGAACTGACTGTGCATAAAAATCGACCAAATATTTGTTTTTATTTCTTCAAAAAATAAAAAAAAATGCTGGGACTGCTATCGCTCGATAAAAAAAAAAGCTTTCAACAGTTCAAACTTTACTGTAATCCAGAATCCTTATGTACTTTCTCGCAAAAATCTTTCAGTTTTTGAACTCTGATGTTGAAAGCTCCGTTAATATGTTTGATGTGATTTGTGCTTTGTACCAAACCGGTTTGACTATTTTGGCTTTGAAGTTACCACAATATTTTGAATGCTTGTTTATTTTTTTTCACACGCGGGACATTTTTACGATTTAAGACGAACGCGGGACATTTCGCGGGACATAATTTGCCGCGGGACATTTGGTCAAAATGCGGGACTGTCCCGCGAAACGCGGGACGTCTGGTCACTTTAGGTTAAGTGGCAATCTGTGGCGATTTTTCTTTGAATAAGTGATTTCCCCTATAGTAAATCGTATGAAAACTTAAAACGGCTGGCGCTAACATATAGTTTCTCTGATCGAGCTGAAATTTTGCACAGCTGATATGGGTCCCAAATGGAGTTCAAAAAGTGTACAGGAGTAAAATGTCTTTTTGTGTCCCACACTAATGGACATAAACTTCATTATACGTTCAAATAGGTTGTCTGGGTAGTGTCGCCCCCCTTGAATAAAATGTGTTTTGAGAATATACAAATGCTTGTCACAATAATAACAAAAATATCAATAAACTTCATTATTTTTCTAATTATTATTTCTTAAATTTTCACAATAGAATAATAGCATGGAACGAGCTCACCAATTTATTCGTATCTATCCTTCCAGTTGTTGTTGTACACAGCTTTTACTCGCGTAACGCTTTGACTTTGCATTCTATCCAAGATGTTTACATTTTCATTGTTCACTAGTGGCTGCTTTCGTAGAACACCGTTTGCGCGCGAACTAAAAAAAACACACTTACACTCCCGATCAAAAGCATGTCATTTTTTAGGCCCATATCTCCGCTAATTTGCGTCCGATTTCAAAACCCTAGGTCTCATTCAAAAGATAATAAGTCAAAGAAACTTTGAACATGATTTAAAAGAAACTTTTTCAAAAAAAAAATTGTATGTAAACCTAACCCAAAGTTGCCAAAATTTCTAAAAAAATAATATAAACTTACGGCAGTGTCGCTGGAAATTGGGTCGACCAAATTAAAAGATGAGAGCGGTAATATAACCCATTTTCTATTAGCTTTCAACTGCTTTTTACAGAACTTAGCTAAAAAATCTAAAAAAAACGTTATTAAGTAAATTAATCCTTGATGTCATCGGCCAAAAGTTTGGGGTCACTATCGTAAAACATGGAAAAGTAATTTGTTGATATCTTTGTCATCTCTCATTAAATTTTATTTCTTCTTGGCTTATTTGAAACAAAAAGAATGATACTTACTGCATAGACATTGAACCACACATATTTTTGAAATTTACATACTAAACTTTAACGTAAAGTTGTCTCATTTTTTGAAGTGTGGTGAAATGTGTTAACTTTAAATAACATTTTTATATACAAAAATCGTTAAATACGTTAAGTTTAAGACATCAAACGTAAATTTAGTTAATTATCTTTGAAATGAGCCAAAAAGAATAAAAATTGAACTAGAGATGACGAAGATATCACCAAATCACTTTTCCATGTTTTACGAAAGTGACCCCAAACTTTTGGCTGATACATCATACTGAGGGGTGACCCCAAACTTTTGGTCGATGACATGAAGAGTTAATTTACTTAATAACTTTTTTCTAGATTTTTTAGCTAAGTTCTGTAAAAAGCAGTTGAATGCTAATAGAAAATGGGTCATATTACCGCTCTCATCTTAAAATTTGGTCGGCCCAATTTCCAGCGACACTGGTAAGTTCATATTAATTTTTAAGAAAATTTGGCAACTTTGGGTTAAGTCTACACACATTTTTTTTTGAAAAAGTTTCTTTTAAATCATGTCAATTTCTTGATTTTGCTTTGGCTAACCAAGCCATGTGGGAAATTACACTGTTGAAGTTGCTTTGACATCCATGTGCACAACAGAACATGTGCTCGATGAACAATTTGAGATTTGAATTATGAAATTGTAGAGACGAATGCCCCTTCAGGGTAAAGTCTCTATAAACAAAAAAAAATTATGAAAAGAAATCCACGTACTTCGATGAGACTCGAACTCATGACTCCCAATTCGCTAGACGGATGCTTCTATTCCTTCAAGCTACGAAGTCACACGACTATCTCCGTCGCCAGCAGGCCTAGAACTGAACTCGATTCCACAGTCGCACATGGTTATCTTCTTTTCACAATCCAAACCTCCTTCGGATGGGATTAGATGAATATCTAACACATACACTGTTGTGCACATGTATGTCAAAGCGGGAGAGGAAGTTATTTTTAATTGTCGAGAGCTTCGGGCACTGCCTCCCAATCACTTATTGGTATGACAATTGGGTTTTTAAATTAAGAAAAATGTATTGATATTTTGATTTTATACGAAAGAGCACCTTTTTCTGAACCACTATGATTTTTTTTTCAGATTTTTAGAACTTTATTTTGGTACCTAAAATCGATTTCGAAGAGATTTTCCGAAATCACCTTTTGACAGCTGGGCAACTGCTTGACAGCTCCGCCCAGTACAAAATGCGACGAGGGGTGATTCGATAAATCGCTCCCATACAAACTTCAAATTGATTTTTAAATAGGTTCCCGGGCACCAAAATTCATGAAAATTTGGATTTCGGCTCAGTTTTGCATGCAGATTCAGAATATGGAATTATCTCAACTGCCGTGTGCAGCATAGTTGTCCCATGTTCTATGGGAATCCCTATTAACATGGGACAACTATGCTGCACACGGCAGTCAACACCGCTAAAGAAGCCAATTAGTGTGCAGTCGGACTCTCGACGGGTCGGTCCTCGGCCGACCGATTACGGTAAGGTTGACCGTAGCACCTTACAAATGTCAATTTCTTGATCTTGCTTTGGCTAACCAAGCCATGTAGGAAATTAAACTGTTGAAGTTGGATTGAACATAAAATCTCTTTTCATGTGAAAAATCTCAAAAACCGCTTCCTTTTTCTTGATTTGAAAAGCGATGAAAAACATTAAAAAAGAAAAATTGAAAAGGAACACACCTAGAGAAAAGCACCGACTTCGGTATTGTTTTACCGAAATCTAAATCGTTAAATTTGCTTTACAGGAAAAATCGATAAGGTTAGCAACATTTACCAAACTGTGTTAATAGATAAACGATAACATTTTACCGAAATTTGGTATTTTTTTACAGAATTGTATTAAAAACCCGTTACCGAACGCTCAGCTGTTGAGATTTTGGTAAAAAAATACCGAATGCGACTAGCTGTGAAGCAAAAAAAGAAAAATAAATTTAAAAGCATTTGATCATCCTAGGCTACTTGGCAAATTTTAAGGCTGGAAGTCATATTTCTAAAAACGAAAATATTGCGCATTTACCACCCCACTGGAACCCATTCGCAGTTAGTATAAGTGCGGAATCGTGAATAAAACTGTGATTTTGCATCAAATCGTGTCGGTGTCGTCTGCGCACTTATGCATTACAAGGTGCTGAATAAGTGCGCAGAAGACACCGAAACGATTTGATGCAAAATCGCAGTTTTGTTCACGATCGCGCACTTATACTAACTGCGAAAGGGGTCCAGTGGGGTGGGAAATGCGTAATATTCACTTCAAAAGTGTCCTAAAGCTAGTCCGAAATAGGACACTGGTTGAATACGGATTAACATAATTGATGGCAGTTAAGCGGAGTAGCCTCCCACACTAGATGAGACCTTTGGGAAGCTGAAAGACAGAATGTACCAGGTACCGGTCGAACTTCTTAAGCTCTTAAGTGATCAGCTACATAAACTAATCTACCAGATTTTTATAAAAATACTAACTGTCCCGGCAAACGCCGTACTGCCTGCCTACTGTATTTTTGACAGACAGCTCCAAAGGAACGCCCCCCACAAAGTATGTGACTATGGGATACCCCCCTTTCCAAAGATCGGAGGAGTCTCACACTATGCTAAGAACCTTCCCTGGTCCTAAAAGTACCCACATGCAAAGTTTCACGCCGATCGGTTCAGTAGTTACCCAATCCATAAGAAAGGGCATAAACTAGAGAGTTCCTATTAAAATGGAATTCCTCTCTAAACCTTTATACATCACGTTGGGAACAGCTCGCTGACGTAGTGTACGGTTTGGGTCAAAAAATGACCCTGTTCATCAGACTCTTGACCCTGTTCATCAGACTCTTGACTATTCACTCGATGGCGAATACTAGGCCGGTTTTTGTAAGGGCTGATCAATAATGTTTGACCTGTGCATGATCCTAGACAAATTTCTGGAGTATAACTTGCAGACTCACCATCTATTCGTTGATTTTAGCGGAGCATACGATCAGTCAAAAGAACATTCAACATTGCACTCAAAGTCGTGATTAGGAGATCTGACGTGACACTTTGGCATTATCAGCACTAGGTTGTACTTGCTCCTTGGCATTGCAGACGACCTCATTGTCACCGATCGTAGGGCAGTGGAGGAAGCTTGTACTCCTTTGAAGAGGGAGACATAGGGAGGAGGATAGGCTTAAAGATTAGCTCGAACAAGATGAAGTACATGAAAGCGGGTAGAGAAAGAGAACAGCCTAGTCGTGTTAGTACTGATGTAGTGATTAATGGGGATGTGTTTGAAACTGATGAAGAATTTGTTTGTCTTGGAACACTTATGACATGTTATGCTGATTTCATGTATTTTGCTCTTGAAGAAGTCATGAGGAGAGCGGCGTGCAAAGAAGAGTTGGATCGATAGTGATATCTAATAGAAGTTCACAGACGAAGACAAAAATCGCGTTGTAAAAGATATGTACCGATTTTTTGGTAGCTTTATGTGGTCCCGACCGTAGAGCGTTTGGTGTTTTTAACGTAGGGTAACCAGAGGTAGTTCGCATCCCCGGGGCAAAACGCCTTCACGCTATTTCTTTATACATTATAAGTGAACTTCCATCCGATGCAAGCAAACTAAACGAAAAATTGAGTCGAACAAGCCCAAGAATGCAAAGAATATTCGAATGAAAATCGTGGAAAACTATGATTTTCCACATTTGGAAAGATTGTCTAATTTGAAGCTCAAGCAATTCAGGAAATTGCGCGCTGATTATATGGAATCAACCTATTAACTACAATCCGCCTCCTACACCTTCCATTTGCTGCCCTAAATAGTAAGATGGAGCCGCCTGGTATTTCAATAGAATTCAAAGCGGAAAATGGCAGAGGTCGTATTGCCCCACCTCAAGGTGCGTTTTGCCCCCAACAGTTTTTCAGCACCCAAAACGTAACACATTTTTGATTGTTAATTTGATACGGTAAAATTGATACCTCGCGAACCAAAAGTTGTCGTCTCTTACTCGAATAAGTGAACTAAGATTCAAAACGCAAAACACCCATAAAATCATCTTAATCTTAGTTATAGGACCACTTTTGCTTAGGATGTGCATATTACCCCACCTTCCCCTAAGGTGCTGCGAACAATATTTGGCGATAGAGAAAAACGACATCAGGTGGTATCCCATGAATCATGATTAAGATCAAGTGTATAAAAAGATAGATATTATGAAACTAATTCAATACGTGAGGCGAAGATAATTTTCTGTTGAAAAAAGTCTTCTTTGTGGCGTAACGTCCCCAGTGGGACAAAGCCTGCTCCTCAGTGTTCTATTCCACCGTTTAAAAACTAAGAACTTCCTCAGCCAACGACCATTTTGCATGTTTATATCGTGTGGTAGGCAAACTGATACTCTATGCCCAACTATGTCAATTTATATATATATTTATTTCACCGCCTTGAAATAAAAGTCAATTCTACAGACTGGCTTATATTATATTTTTTAACACACTTTTTGAAACACTAAAGTCGAACAGATCACTCACACCATTAAACAAACATGTAAATAATGCGTTATTTAATCCATAAATAGTACGGTAATGGGTTCGAGGAAATTTATTTTACGAAAAGTTCCTAGACCGACCGGAAATCAAACCCGTCACCCTCAGCATGGTCATACTGGATACCCACACCTTTATATCTGTTGATATGTGGGCCCAAATTAGTAAGTATGAAGTTCTAATATCGTGGTGTAGAAATCCGTTAAATGTGTCATTTAATTATGAAACTCATTTATTACTTTTATGTTTGCTTTTCTTTGTGATTTAGCTTGAATAAAATCTACGCTGTCTACCTATTTACTTATTTACGTATGAGCTCGCCCACGTCAGAATCCCAATTCATTTTCACACAGGGCTTAAAGTGGATCACCTCCCATATGGCCGTATACCGCACATAAAAAACGGCCATTTGCCAAAAAAGCTGCCCATTCTCGTGCAAATTCGCATGCGCTTAGCTCCGTTTGCGGGGGATGCCCAACCTCATCATCACCATAATAATAATCATCGCAGCGCACCGTCATTGTGCCATCATTACCATCATTCGCACTCGCCGTATAGCAGAGCAACAGTAACAACAACAACAACAGCATCAATGGTAGAAGTAGCAAAGCCCCCAAAAAAGGGAGCATGGCAATAAAGTTGCTTAGTGGTGCGGGCAGATGCGCGAAGAACTGCGCTGCTGCTGTTGCAACCCGAATCGAGACCGGGCCACTCTAGTAGTGTTTGAAGATTCGCCGCCGCCGCCACCGCCAGTGTTGCGCGTTGCTTACAGTAGTGATCAGAAATAAACTGACAAGCAAGCCGTTAGGCCGTTGTGTAATAAATTTAAATGCATTCTCCGGACTAGTACCATGAGAGAGGATAGTAATGTCATGTGTAGTGTACATACTTACCTTACCGGTCAGATTGAGGTCTGAGTGTCATCTGCTGTACGTATGAGTCGTCTCTACTTTGTTCATGGCTGTGTGTCTATAGTTCCGCACACTGCGAAGGGTCCGCAATTCGTCCTCCACCTGATCGACACATCTGGCTTGCTGCGCACCACGTCATCTTGTACCGGTCGAATGACTCTCGAGAACCATTTTAATCGGGTTGCTATCCGACATCTTGATGACGTGACCCGCCCACCGTAGCCTCCCGATTGTCGCGGTGTGGACGATGGTTGGTTCTCTCAGCAGCTGAAGCAGCTCGTGGTTCATTCGCCATCTCCAAGTCCTGTCTTCCATCTGCACTCCGCCGTAGATGGTACGCAACACCTTCCGTTCGAATACTCCAAGGGCACGTTGGTCCTCTGCACGTAGAGTCTATATTTCGGGCCCATAGAGGACTACCGAGCGTTTTGAAGAGAGTTAACTTCGTGTGACGGCGAACTTCCTTTGATCGTAGAGTTCAAAGTAAGCTGGATTTCCTGCCACAATAATGCGTCTCTGAATTTATCTGCTGGTTTCGTTGTCACCTGTGCATAATCTGCCATAACTGGTCTCGATCGCCTGTGTCATACGCCGATTTAAAATCGATGAACAAGTGATGTGTGCGCATGTTGTATTCGCGGCATTTCTGCAACACCTGGCGGATGGTGAACATCTGGTCCGTTGTAGCGTGCTCACCCATGAATCCAAGTTGATATTGCCCCACGAACTCTCTTGCGCAATTGGTGTTAGACGGCGGCATAATATTTGAGAGAGTATCTTGAAGGTAGCGTTAAGTAGTGTGATCGCGCGATAGTTCCCGCAATCCAACTTGTCGCCCTTTTTGTAGATGGGACTCACGATACCTTCCATCCATTCCTCCGGTAATACTTCCTCCTCCCAAATCTTGGTAATGACCTAGTGTAGTGCTCTCACCAGTACTTTTCCACCGTATTTAAAAGCTCGCTTGGTAGTTGAATCTGCTCCAGCTGCCTTGTGGTTTTTCAACCGGCCAACCTCCACCTCCATCTCTTGGAGGTTAGGGGCTGGAAATCTTTCGTCCCGCGCACGTATTCCTAGATCTGTTACCACGTCACCTTCGGTGCTTGCAACATCACCATTGAGGTGTTTATGGTAATGCTGCAGCCACCTCTCGACCACCTCACGCTCGCTCGTGAGAAGGTTCCCGCGATTGTCTCGGCACATGTCGGCTTGTGGCACAAAGCCTCTGCGCGAGCGGTTCAGCTTCTCGTAGAGCTTCTGTGTGTCTTTGACACGGTATAGCTTTTTCATCGCTTTACGATCACGTTCTTCCTGCTGGCGCTTCTTCCTCCGGAAGACTGAGCTATGTCTATTCTGCGCCTGTGTGTAACTTGCCTTATTCGCCATCGTACGGTGTTGCAGCATTCTCGCCCATGCTGCATTCTTCTCGTTTTTCAACTGTTCACACTCGCCATCGTACCAGTCGTTTCTGTGATTCGGAGTCGCGAAGCCTAGTGCTGTAGCCAAGGTACCACCTATGGCTGATCGAATGTCCCTCCAGCCATCTTCAAGTGCAGCTGCACCAAGCTGCTCTTCCGTTGGTAGGGCCACTGCTAACTGCTGCGCGTAGTCTTGAGCCACTTCTACGTTACGCAGCTGCTCGATGTTGAGTCGCGGCGTTCGACCTCGATGCGTGGTGATAAGTAATGATCCGAATCTATATTCGCACTGCGGTATGTGCGGACATTGGTTATATCCGAGAATTATATTCCGTCGATTAGAACGTGGTCGATTTGATCTCGGGTGGCTTTGTGGATATCTTTGCGGGGAAGAAGGTGCTTCGGATTTCTATACCACGGGAGGCTGCAAAGTTTACGTATCGCTGGCCGTTATCATTCGATACGGCGTGCAGGCTGTTTCACCCGATTATCGGTCTGTACATTTCCTCCCTTCCTACCTGCGCGTTCATGTCGCCGACAACGTTTCACGTCACGCGGCGAGCAACCATCGTATGTTTGCTCTTACTACGCGTAGAACGCTTCTTTCTCGTCATCAGGTCTCCCTTCTTGTGGGCAGTGCACGTTGATGATGCTGTAGTTGAAGAAACGGCCCATAACTCTCAACATGCACATCCTTGCGTTGATCGGTTGCCACCCGCATCTTGCCCAACACTATACTGCCCATATTCGCATAACAGTCCCATGTTTGCTGGGTTTCCTATTCACATGGGACTGTTGTGCGAATGGGGGCAGTATAAATCCTGTTACCAGTTCATTGGTGGTGCCACAGCTTTGGTAGAAGGTAGCCGCTCGATGTCCGCTTCTCCACACTTTCTGTCCAGTCCAACAAAGTTCCTGCAACGCCACGATGTAGAAGTTGCGGGGATGTAGTTCGTCGTAGATTATCCTGTCACATCCTGCGGAACCTAGTGACTTGCAATGCCATGTTCCAAGTTTCCAATCGTAGTCCTTATTTCGTAGCGTGGGTCTTTGCCGATTGCATCGAGTTTATTTTCTCCTATGCTATTCGCAATGGGGATTTTTACGGGTGGCTTATTGGGCCTACGCCAACACTCCTGTCTCGCAGGAGGGCCATCGTGTCAGTTCTGTTTAACGTCCCAACCAACACTAGGACGACCACGCTGATGGGGCTACCACCTTGGATCTAGCTGGGCGTGATACAGCATTTCTTACTCAGCCGCTGGATGCCAGAATAGACGCTGTTTGAGCCGCACATCCTTGGTGAAGAGACGCTCGGGTCGTACCTCCTGAATCAAGCTGAAGTCAGAAGGACAACAGTGCCCAGGCTGCACTACCAGCTAAGCACACTACTCTTAGCTGGCGGTCTTTGTCATCGTTTGACCTACAACGAACTATAACGAAGAAGACCCCGTTTACTTTGGTGACCACGAAGCCCTCGTAAGTAGTAGACACCAACTCCTGGACGGGGTACTTACCCGTTATTCATAACGCCGCTATTTTTCCGGACCCATTCGCGACCCACTTGCCGACGGTTACTCGATATAAATTCGCTATGATGGCGATATTCGTCCCTCGCTCAGACACTGCCCGACAAAGCAGTTGCTAGGCTGTGTCACAGTGATTCTCAGGTTCAGCTGCGTTACTTGCACTGTGATTCATCAGCTGTGACGCTTCTGAAGGCCAGGCAGTATGGACCTTCCGTTGGGGGCTTGCTGTTCGTGGATTTCCTGAAACAAATGAAACACATCAAACACGGCTTGCTCCTGTAAGGGCCTTTGCCGTTCCATGACTTGTGTCCTGGTTCCAGAAACCTGAAGCAAACCTCTGGTGGCTTGCGCAAGGTCACTTTTCATACTGACCAGGCCACCGTGAGCTTCCCTACTTCAATGGACTTGTTAGCGTCCGCCTTGCATCTCGAACAGATCACCGTGTTGTAATAGCCTCTTCCGCCAAACTTTTGTAGACGGCGCCCTTGAGCTCGAGGGTCATTTCATCTGTACGAGTACGTCTAATACTGTGCACGGACTAGTGAAGAATTAACTCATGTTAAAATACACGATAATAAAAAAATGTGCACGTCGGCTCCCAGATCCACGGGCTTGGCGTCGCTTTTTATCGCTTTCGAGTACTTAGGGCCTTAAGTCTTAGGCTGTTTACTGTTCAGTCTTGTTGGCAAGTGTGTCGCCCTTGTTGCCGAGGACCAAACAGTGGTTGCAATCCCCTGTTTCCTTAGATTCACTTTTCAGGCCCACCCTTCCCGTATTTTCGGGACGCCTGGCTGGGGCTTGACTTTCCGGTTTTATTATTGAGCTTCTGGGTTAACAGCCGCCTAGCCATTCGTGTGTCGTCTGGTTACTGCGTTCTGGTTCTGCAATTGCTTGTCATTAGCATCCGCCACACTTTAATTTTCCTTGTGCATTAGGGTCATTTTTTACCCAAACCGTACACTGCATTAGCGACTGTTCCCAACGTGATGCATTAGGTAGGTTAATGGCTGCCCGTGTCTCCTCTATAATGGCTCACATCGCTTTAGTGGGACTAAGAAGAACGCTACGATGCCCGTGAAAGAAACGTCTGGACAGCTTTTGTCCAAACCGGCTGGTCAGTTCAAGCGCTAGTTCGAGCACTATGCAAACCTTTTCCAAGAGGTCAACGCATTACACGTGTCAACACCGAAGCTCCATCATTGCAGGAGATAGTTAAACAGCCAATCATAGCATGATATCGAACAGGGACCCGGGGGTCGATCGCATATCAGCCGATATGCTCAAAGCAGACCCCGTAGTATCTGCACGAATGCTGCATCAAATATTCTGCAACATATAGGATACCGCTACAAAGTCCTTTGCAAAATGATCCTTAACCGGATATTGGAGAAGATTGATGCAACTCTTCGGCGGCAGTAAGCAGAATTCCGTACTGGACTATCATGTGTGGAGCATATTGTCATGCTCCGTATAATCTTGCAGCAAATCAATGAATTCTACCGAAGAGCCTCTCTTCCTGGTGTTCAATGATTACGAAAAAGCTTTTGACCGCCTCAATCACGAAACTATGTGGATAGCCCTTAGGGTGTCCCTGAGAAAATCATCGGACGCATTGAAACACAGTAATAGGGCCTTTCCGTGCATAACTGTATACTGCACAACGGTGTCTTGTTCGATCCCACCCTGGACGTTGCTGGTGTGAGGCAAGCTGCTACTGTTCCTCATCGTATTCGATGAATTCTGGTAGGTGCGATTATTCGTCAACCAAATCGTGGGTTGCTGTGGCCAGCCCATTACCATGGAGCACCTAAATGGCTTCGAACTGGCTGCAGAAATTGTTCTCCTTGCTCAACGGCGCTCTGATTTGAAGAGTAAGCTCGATGATTTTGCCGATAGCTCTTCGGCGGCAGGTCTTACCATCAACGTCAACAAGACCAAATCATTGGATGTGAACACGGTCAACTGTTCACACGGTAGCTGGGCAAGCAGTGGAGAATGTTGAAAGCTTCCAATATCTTGCAGCCAAATGGCGGCTGATAGTGGCACCAAGATCGACATAGGTGCACGGATCAAGAAAGCGAGGGCTGCTTTTGTGAGTTCAAGAAATGTATGGAAAATCAATCAGATTAGTCGACGCACCGAAGTTCGAATTTTCAACCCGAACGTGAAATTTGTGCTGCTGTACGCCAATTAAACTTGGTGTGTATCAGTGGAGAACACTCAACGCCAGGTCTTCATCAATAGATGCGTGCTGTATATAATTGAAACCGACTCGTGAGAGGTTTCATAGACATCCCTAGTTTATTTGTAATGTGCGCCTACAAAGTAGGCAACCGTTAAGTAAGTGCTCGAATCAGGGGTGTTATTAGTTAAATGAGGAGAATGTGATATGTGTAAAAAGGAGGAGCTAGTAAATCGATCTGGTAAGCAAAGGAAAATTTTGGAAAGAGAAATATTTTCAAGATAATAGAAACCGGAAATTAAAAGAAAATTAGGAAAGTATAGGGGTCTAGGGTCTGACGGAGCGATAGCTCGATCTTTCCCATACAGACTGCCGAACAGTAAAGTTGGAAGAAATTTTAAAGTGAAAGATTACCAGTGAGTTTGAATCCTAATTAAAAGTAGTAAAAAGTAATATAAAAGTAAAGTAAATACAAGTGAAATGAAATTAATTCCTATTTTAAAGCTATTTTCACAGTGGATTTGGTCCTAAAAGTAAATTAAAAGCCGTGAGTTGCGCGGTTTGAAGCTAGTAGAAAAAGTAAGAAATCATCATAGAAAATGTGTATCGTAATTTAATGAGGTTTTTTTTAAAGCTAGGAAAGTGAATGTGAGTCAAGCAAAACGGAAAAAGATTATAAAGAAACCGAAGAAAATCACGTGAGGTAAATTTTGGGAAAATGTGTTTGTGGTGCTATTGGGTGCTAATTGGTTTTTATTCCAGTCACCGACAGTGACCGCGTGCCCAGTTTGGGGCTATAGGGCTACATCGCCGTAGTGCTAGATTCGTATAGTGGTGGTTTAGTGGAGGTCCGAGAATCGCGACACAGAAGCCAATCAGTGTACGTGTGCTACCGATCAGACTGCGGGCGATCCCCTGGATAGGTTCTTCGCCTAGTGGCTGCGCGCCACTAAGAGCCTGTTCAGAGTGCGTGGTCATCGAATGAAGGATTCGGCCTCGTTGGCACCACCCGTCCCACATGTGGTTGCAGAATTCAGCGAGTGATCTGTAGGGGGAAAGTTTCCCACTGCCAGTGCGTATCGCCCAGACTCACGCCCCGGGAGGAAAATCCATGGTACTCGAGTAGTCCTGATTGCACCCCACTCCCACCCCACCGAAGCGTCGGTCGCAGAAGACGAGTATCACATCGGAGCACGTGGAGGGCGCCCCGCACGAATCGTAACCTCGATTCGCCGTCGTCCTCTCTCCGGCGCACAGCACGACGCCCAAACGTCGTCCGATCGTGCCAGAAGTTTTAGCGAACACCTTCAGGATTGCGTCGCCGCCGGCGCAGCCGGCTCTCCGTCGTCGTCTCTGTCGTCTACCATTGTTGAGCAACGCCCGACGTCGGCATCCGACCGGCGACCCTGTGCTGGTGTTGAAGGTAACCACGAACCAATAGCTGAAACTGTAAGTACCCACCACTGTTTTACCGCACCAACACCAACAGGCACTACCACCACCAGAAGAAGAAAGAAGAATGTACGTGAACAAACAATATTAGCATGCAAATTACTCACAAAAAGTACATATAACACAGATAAACAGAGTGACGTCACACTTAGGGAAGATCTTTACTAGAAAGTTAGTTTGCAGTCAGACTGCCATGATGAAGGGTGGATGAAGGAGATTTTGGCCAAGAATTACAAAATTCCATGAAAATAGCTTTTTAAGCGAAAATATAAATAGTTCTTTTTATCAAATTTTAATCAATAAAGATTGTTACTTTTAACAGGTTTCTAAACACTGCTAAAATTATCATTTTCTTTTGGAATAAACTTTAAGAATAAAATCTAAACTTTTTTTGAATTTGGTCATTTTGGGAGACGAATACCTGCTTGGGAAGGAAATTTGGGAAGTTGTTAGGGATGTTATTTGAAGGTGGATTTTCGTGAAGGGTTGGGGACACGAGCTAGCAGGGCAAACCGATCTGGAATTCTGGCAGACGACAACGGTCGTCTGGCGCAAAAGTCAGAATTTTGAGGCCCTTCCAGGATCCCCCTTACATAATTCGTGCATGGTGGCCTCACAATTGGATCTCCAATGTGGAGCTCTATCGCCGATGTCATCAAAAGCCGATAGCTACAGAAATTCTGGAGCGATAGTGGAGGTGGGTCGGCCACATTCTACGCAGGGGCAGGAACGGAATCTGCAAACAAGCGTTCGATTGGATTCCAGAAGGGCATCACAGCAGAGGCAGACCCAAAGGCCCATGGCGGCGCAGCCTTAACAACGAAATCAAGCAAGTCGACAGAAATTTGGCCTGGCCACAGGTCAAGGCGATGGTGCGCAATAGCCCAGAATGGAGCTCTTTCAATTCGGTCCTCTGCTCCACCATGGGTGCTCAGGACTGGAACAACACACAACACCGCGAAAGCAAAAGCCTCCGCCTTGGTAGACTTCGGAACCTTTGACTTCACAGATTCTGCCGCTGCCACAGTTACCACTAATTACTCATGCTCTTGCCTAGCCACCATCATTGACTTACAAAGTCTAATAAGTCTATATTAAGAAATCAGACAATTATGGGCTCTCGGCTTCCAGAAGGATCGATCGACGGTGGACGCTATTGGAGCTGTAACCAAAACGGGTAAGATCAAGGTAAGATAGTGTTTCAAAAGAAGCGCGCTGTTGCGCGATCGTCACGTTGGACGTGAAGAACGCGTTCAACAGCATCAGATAGGCGTCATTCACCGCCTAGAACTCTAAGAGTCCCGAATAGCCTAAGCCGGATACTGGAGAGCTTTTACCAGAACAGGGTGCTAATCTATGACACCGAGGAGGGCGACAGAAGCTACATCACTGAGGGGGTACCTCAAAGGTGGTTTATTGAGGCTCACACTTCCACCGGGTGTAAAGCTGCTTGACAAATAGCTCGGAAATAGTCTCGTATGAGCGTCTCAAAAGACGCGGTATGTTTGATAGCAGGCAAGATGACCATGACACTAGTGGATCTCGAGAAAATCAGCCGCTGACGAACTATTTCTGAAGTAGTCTCAATGGGTTAAACAGAATGTGCGACAGTAGCTTGTAAGCCGAGTTAGAAAGAGTACCCGAGCAGAGGAGAATAGCAAATTGATAACAACAGAATCATATAGCCTGTTTTTATATCTTAATTTGTTATTGTTAACTTATCAAAATATATCTTTTTAATAACATGTTTTGTTGGGCAATCTTATTTTGTTATATTCAAATTTTTGGGATATATCCACAAGATAACATTTCAATAATATATTTTGTTGTAGAACATGTTTAGTTATTATTCTTCTATACACGCTAAGAAAAAGTTACCCTAAATTGAGTAAGATTCACACAAAACTGAGCTAAACTGGAACAGCTCAAAAAATGAGTAATTTAATTTCCAGCGATAGCACTGGCCCAAGTGCAAAAATCCAAACAGTTTAAACCGTATAATATTCTTCACATCGGCAAGAATATTATACAACCTAAACTGATGAGATTTTCGCACTTGGGCCAGCGCTATCGCTGGAAATAAAATTTACTCATTTTTGAGTTGTCCCACTTTAGCTCCAAAATGAGTGAATTTTCTGACCGTGTAGAGAATGTACAAATATGTGATGAAGAATAACACAACAGTAACAAGTTCACAAATTTCCTGTTATTAAGTTGTAATTGATCTAACAAAACATGCTATTGAATTATTCTTCTAGGAACATTTTTTTGTTATGATATTTGTTATTTTGCCGCTTATGACAGACAAGTTTTTAACATAATATGTTATGCTTATAACATAAAAATTACTTTTTTGTAATTGCGTTGCGTTTTCCCCTACTTTTCACTCGCGGTTACTATGATAAAACGGCTTACGTTTCTACACTAAAACAAAAGTGCCGAAAAGTACTACTTTTCGGCACTCTTAAGAATGCTGAAAAGTAGCACTTTTCGGCACCTTTGCCAGAACCCACTTTTCGATAATTGCCGCGGCTACCGTAGATACAGCTGCTGCTTCTACATCCTCTTAGCTGGTCGGATCCGATTTAGGACTATTCACTATTCAGATTCTAATTAGGACTGCAGCAGATCGGGCGTAGAAACAGCAGCAGAAACTACTTTTGCTCTTGCCCATGCTGTGGTATGAGGGCGACGACGGGAGCTTGCAAATTTCTGACACCAACCCACTAACCCTATCATAGCCTACCTGATCGAACAAAAGCACCACGTTGACGCGTATGAGTGCTGACACGTGGTTCCTCTTGTTACATGTTCGTGTAGCCAGAAAAAGTGATACTTATTCGGTATTTATTGCAATTACAAAAAACTTTGTATGCAACTCGTTGCAAAACTCGATTTTTTCAGCACTCGTCGTATCTATCCAACTCGGCAAGCCTCGTTGTACGACTCGTGCTGAAAAAATCATCATTTGCAACTTGTTGCATAAATAACTAATTCCATTATACAGTTATTAGGCCAAAATAACATATTTTATTATGCTGTTGATATTTTCTTCTGCTCGGGTAAACCTCCTGTGATTGGCCCATTTTAAGCTTAGGAGGAACTGAAACGACTTAAGCAAGAAAAAATTTCAATCAAAAATCCGATTTGTCAAAAATAGCATGGTCACTACTGTAACGCCACCATCCGCCGCACATCACTGCCAATGAAGACTCCTCGCAACCGCAGCCGTCGGTCGGTCGGTCGGTCGGTCGATCTACCAGAAGGAAAAACCTCCGCGCACATGCGGCGGGGTCTGTTTTGGTGGATTCTCCTGCTGCCGTGGCTGGCTGGATTCATCAGTGCGGAGGCAGTATGTGAGAGTGTTTGCCGTTCGTTTCCTGAGAGCGCAGTTTTTAACTCCACCGCGCAGGCCCCGGTTGCGCGCCCGAATGAAAATAAGCCGCGCAGTCAGATAAAATCCGAAAGATAATTAGTATTTAGTTCGGGAAGTGTGCTTGGCCCGGCCAAATGTACTACCGCGGTATTGCTCGGGAAACGGCGCGTGCAGTGTGGCTCGGTTAGTGTAGTGGTGGTGATCTTGGCGCGTCCCCGGTGGAGCTCTAAGTAGGCGCGCCGCGTGAAAGTTTTTCCGCCGCGCCCCGTTTCGGGGTCAAGTGAAATCCTCCCGTGTGTGTCGATCAGTCGATCGGGTTGCCCAGGTGGTCCCTCTTTTTCCGTTTGTGCAAATGGTGGTGGTCCACCGTGGTTGGTGCTGCGTGGTGAACTGGTTGTGCTGCTGCTGAGAACCTCGGTGGGCTGTGGGCTCGAGGGGGGAACCGACGGCGGAGGCGAAGGCGACGGAAACTCCCCCCTGGTTCGGTGGTTTCACACGCAAGTGTCCGGGTCAACCCTTTTCGAAAGCTACTCGTCGTCGTCCCGCACGGCCAGGCCAGCCAGCGCTGGAAATTAATGTCTTCCTTTTCACCGAAAATGACTTCCAAAGTGAATAATTACTCATTGACACAGAGGAGCGATTGGTGCTGCTGGTGGGCTGCAATCATAATTAAGGCCAACAGCAACGACGACGACGACGTCAACTACGACATCAACGGTGGCCAAGTCCGGGATCTGTTGAGATTGTGGGTGCAGGAGCAAGAAGAAGTGCGTAACGTTGACAACGAGAGCGGGGACAGTTAGTCCTGAACACGAACAGAGCAGTTCCACGCGAAATAGGTAAGCTGGCAATAGTGGTTCAAAAGCGCTTCTTAAGTTGGATGAAAGTTTGCACAGAAATGTTAAACAGTGAGTTTATACGTCTTCGGTAATGCGCTGATTTGTCTCTTGCATTTATGATTGTCTCACATAAGCTCACAGTTATGAGTACTGACAACACTGGGTAATTCTCGCTGAGACCGGCCCACTATTTACACCTTATCTTCAAAAATGTTTAAGGTGCCGATTTTCTGAAAGAACTCGCCTAAAAAGTAGGAAAAATGCATTTGGTTACTCAAATTGATGGACCCCCCGTTAGTTAGAGCCACAACAATTTTTGCAGACCCCTCGATTTGTGTCAAATTGTGGCTCACTTAAACCGTTATAACTCGAAAGTTTCTCCAACAACCACCTCAAAACGAATTGTTATTGAAAAGAGAAAAGATAGAACTACTATTAACAATAATAAAAAGTTGGGTCGGCCATATTGATTTTGGCCGCCATCTTGGATTTTTATACCAAAACATTTTTTTCACCATGAGGGCAACCACCGATTTTCAAAATTTTGCATCAATTCAAAGCTGGGACATCTATACATAACATATCAAAAAATTAGAGATGTCTTTTTCTTCTTTCAAAAGTTATCTGCAGTTTTGTAAATTAAGCCACGTTTTCTCCATACATTTCCATGCGCACCGGCAACGACATGCAACAGCATCCGAGTTTACGCCTGCATGTATACACAAAGGCGCGTGCCGCAAAATTTGGCCCAATTGGAGGTTCGTTTCCATTTTGACTGTTTCTCAATAATGCGGGCATTGGTTTTATAACTTTTTTAGTGTTTTGAAAAGCTTAAACCTTCAGCTTTCCATTAGCTGGTTCAGAATTCAAATTCGTGTTCGTAAACACTGTGAAATAACGCTGCATTTATGTAAACGGCCGGCACCGGGCCCAGTACAACGGGTTTAATCAGTGCCCTGAAAAGGATACTGTAAAACGCATAAGCGTAAAGAGAGCCTCCCAAGCAGCACCTGCAACATCATCCAAAATGTGGTTTTCTATGCTTTGGTCTAAAAGAGTTGCAATAAAAGCGCACGCAACTTCCATCTTGTCAGTTGAGTTGCATTTAAACTCCGAATATCGTTAAGTTGCAGCTTTGATTC
This sequence comes from Aedes albopictus, assembly GCF_035046485.1. Lineage (NCBI taxonomy): Eukaryota > Metazoa > Arthropoda > Insecta > Diptera > Culicidae > Aedes > Aedes albopictus. Next base: position 66,307,574 of record NC_085137.1, read on the forward strand.
ATGGGAATTACAAATAACATCGTATTTAACATCTATTTATGGAGGCGGAGCTTACATATTCCTCACAAGTGGCAATACAGTCAGCTTGCATTAAATGTGCTATGTAACACACATGAAACATCTTACTCTGGTTTGTTTGTTCAGATTAGGTTCCAAATGTGTTGCGGAGAACTTGCGCGTCTTTTCATTTTAATTGACAGCTTTCTAGCTTGTGGCAAAGACAGTACAATGAAGTAACGCGTAGCTTCAGTAGCTTTTATGGTGCATTGAGCAGCAAATCTTATACAGAGCTTCTGGTGTAGAATGTAAGGTGAGTGGTTAATACTCCTGGTGTCCATGGTTCGAGTCTGAATATATTTTTTTTCATTTTTTATCATTCCCCCTAGCTCAAGTTGCATAACGATTTAAAATTTGCGCTTTTTGCGTTTCAAAGAAGAAGCAATTGTGTTATGTTGTCCTTAATTTGAACAGTGAATAAATTGCACTGATGTTGCTGGTACTGGCTTTGAAACAAGTCGTGTTGCTTGGGCTATAGCTCATTGGAGGTAGCTTGTGACGTCATTTGATTTTCAATATGACATTGAAAGGTACGTCATGGAAAGCATCCTCAATATTCAAGAAATCACCAGAGCAAAACCTACGTTGAAGCGAGTCTTTTCTTGAAAACGTATACAACTTTGTGTAAAAGAGTCACAGTAGAAACATCCCAAATTAGGAGGCATGTGAGTTCACATAAATAGACATGTTAGCCAGACGAACATCACAGATGTAGTAATCGACAATGCGTTTCAAGCATTTCAGAAAGAACGAGGTAACCAGATGAATCTGGAACTCATTCCTTCTTTATACAACGCACGCACCCTTTAGATATAAAACTATGGAGTAATTTCACGCCATTAAAATACCCAATAGAAAAGAACATGTGTTCAAAACATGTTTGAAATACTCAAATCCCTCTGGAGAAAAATAGGTCAAAACCCCATTTGAGATTTGAAGTAAGCAGAGCTTTTTAGTGCCCACTACTTAAATCGAATCGGTTCTATAGCTACAACCCAATTAACCAAACGTTCAGATAAAAGGGTACTATTTATATAAACTGAGCAGCTTGTTGGAGATTGCTCATTAGCAGGGCCGGATTAAGGATTGTGGGGGCCCGGGGCCAGAGCGTATGTGGAGGCCCCTCGGAGATACAAATGCCATGAACAAACAAGTTTTTTTTTTGTTTTTGTTAATGTTTGGCATGCAAAAAGGTTTTTGTGGGGGCCCCTAAAATGTGGGGACCCGAGGCCCACCGCCTTAGATCCGGCCCTGCTCATTAGCCTTCTAAGCAGCTTCATTTTTAAGTAATTTTGGAACTTGAAAGTTCACATAAGCACGCTGGATAGCCTTCTAAGCAGCTTCTGACAGAACTTTGACAAAATTCATGAAGAAACAAAAATGTGTTTTTCAGAATCACAACCCTGTTGGTGGGTTTGTGATTCAACGTCTAGAAATTGCTTCTGAAAATAATATTTTCACATATGTCGCTGCCATGTAGATTTGAACTGGATCCTCCTACGTGAAAGCCTGCCGACTTACCGCTGCGCTGCTGAAAACACTTGACAAAGTCAAGCTAACTTCACTTCTGTACAAATGTGCAAAACTAGTTGCCGACAGAAAATCGATTCAAGTCAGACTTTACCTGCTGTCCACTCAATCGCAGTCGTAGTACTGTGGTAGCGCATAGGGTGTTCACGCATCGACGATCGGTTCGGCTTTTTTTTTTGCTCAAGCCTAGTTCATTGATTTGATAAATTCATATTTGTCTTTTATTCGTGAAAACAGTTGTTTTCTATAAAAGAAAGAAATTTCATCTTCATTGAAACACAATGCTACTGAACTGAACTTCTATGAACTTGAAAATTCCGACAAAGTTCTGAGTAGCATCTTAAGCAGCTTTAAAGTTCCGCGAAGTTCAGATTAAGTTCCGAATGGAACTTTCTGGCTGCTTAAGAGGCTAACAATGAGCCTTGCCGGAACTTGTGACCGAAGTTCCAGCAAGGCTCATCGTTAGCCTCTTGAGCAGCCAGAAAGTTCCATGTGGAACTTTATTTGAAATTCGCGGAACATAAAAGTGCATTTTGTCATGGGAAGTGGACTTTTGGTTACTTGGGAATCCTCGAGACAGAAACTAGAGATTTGTAGACTGGTTTATCCGAAGATATTTTGAACTTGAACAAATCAGAGTTCCATTCCTCTAGTATCCCGCACAGACCGCAGAGGACAAGCTTCTTTCAAAGCAATAGTTATGGTACACTACAATGTAGTAACAGAACCATAATAAAACTCTCTTGGAGTAGCTATGGAAGTGAGTGATTCATAAAACGTGGTCGCAATCAATTAGTACAGGTTCTCTAGTTTGTTGAGCAAGGACGCCTGAATACGCAAAGTTTGCAAAGGAACAGTAAAAAGTGAAAAGAAGGCAAATGAAGACTCCTTATCTGACACATGCCAATCAGTCAACTCTTGACAAATTCTGTTCATGCAGAGGTGGGTTAGGTGCAATGCAATGTTAAGTTATCTATAAACTGTACTACCTAAGTATTCCATCAAACTGAAGCATCTCAGATTATGTTTGAGCTACTTAAGATTATATATATTCGTAGCAATACTGCCAAATATCAGTGAAAATATGCTGAAAACTGCTGCTGCAATTCATTTATAATGAAAGATGCAAAACTGGATTCACAAGGTAACCTATACAGAAATTACCCTACGAAAATGAACTTTTGGAAGTAGAACCACTTGGGCTACCCACGCTTTTTACGCTGAAAATTGATCTAAGGTTTCCTAGCCGTAGCCACTACCCAAACTAGACAGGATTATACTCTTCATAATCACAACACAAAAAGGAAACATCAACGAGAAACCAAATCGGTGTCAATTGAAGAACTTCAATGGAGAAAACGCATTAGGCCAACCCATAAACACTCCCGATCAAAAGTTTGGGGTCACCCCCTCAAAAACATGTCATTTTTTTAGGTCAATATCTTCGCCAATTTGCGTCTGACTTCAAAACCCTACACAGATAAAAATAATGAGAATTACACGTCATGTAAACTTCATTTAGTCATGTAAACTTAGTGTTATGATGGTTTACATGATATATCATGTAAATTTGTGTAATATGTCATGTAAAAACTCAGAGTCATGAAGAATTACATGACATATAATGGAAGTTTATATGATATTTTAAGACTTTTACATGATATCATGTAAACTTCTGTGATGTCCCACGCTCCAAACATGTGCATCATATATCTCAGAATTTAACACTCTTTTTTCGATCTGTGTAGGTCTCTTTCAAAAGATAATAAGTCAAAGAAACTTTAAACACGATTTAAAAGAAACTTTTTCAAAAAAAATTATATGTAAACATAACCCAAAGTTGCCAAATTTTCTTAAAAATGAATATAAACTTACGGCAGTGTCGCTGGAAATATGGTCGACCAAATTTTAAGATGAGAGCGGTAATATAACCCATTTTCTATTAGCTTTCAACTGCTTTTTGCAGAACTTAGCTAAAAAATCTAGGAAAAAAGTTATTAAGTAAATTAACTCTTCATGTCATCGGCCAAAAGTTTGGGGTCACTATCGTAAAACATGGAAAAGTGATTTGTTGATATCTTTGACATCTTTTATTCAATTTTGATTCTTCTTGGCTTATTTGAAACAAAATGAATGATACTTACTGCATAGACATTGAACCACACATATTTGTTGAAATTTACATACTATAACCACAGACAAGAAGACGTAACACCTTGAACGATTTTCATGGAAATCCATCGCCCAGTTCACACTACCATCACCTGGTGGAAAAGTTGCACGAATCACTGTGTTGTGCAATATCGTCAACAGAAGGCGCTAGTGTGAAACGTCAACGGCATAGAAAAACTAGCAGCTAGTTTTCACATATCTCAGATGCCAATCTTCGTTCCTGTATTCTTTGCAAAAACTGGAATACTGGTTGGATCAGATGTTTTTTGTTTACCAAAATAAATGACAGTTCGACGCCTTTTATAAAAGATATAACAGTTTTGCGTGCTGGAAAAAGGATACAACTTTTTTCTTCGCTCTGACTATGAAGTTCCACTTATGTTATGTGAGGATGGTTCACATGAAGAGTCACGTTGGCCAGATGAACATTGCGGATGTGATGATCCACAATGCATTCTAAGCATTTCAGAAAAAACGAGTCCAAACTGATAGGTCTGAAACTCTTTGCTTCTTTATACGACTCCGCGTCGAAGCCAGAGAATCCAAAGCACAGGAAAATATATCAGGTCCATCCGAAGATGTAATATTCACAAATCCGGGGGAGTGTGTGCTGAATAAACATTCCAGAGCTTCTTTATCAGAGGAAGTGAAATCGCCGATCACTTGGAATGTCAATAGATGGTGAGTATCCATGAAATTTGACCGCAACCAAATCAGTAAAGGGATTCCAGTTTGTTTACCGGGGTTTCTCTCAACGCAATGTTTGCGAAGTATCATTTATGTGTTCAAAAAAGATGTAGCGATGGTCAGATAAGGATTCTTCATCTGACACATGCCAATTGGTCAGCTCGTGGCTAATTCTACTAAAGCAAAGCGTTATATCTGACACTTCCTCTCTAGCAGATACAATGAAGGTTGGGCGAATTCCTATGTGAAGTAATCCAAGATCTGTACTACTTAAATATTCCATCAAACTGGAGCCTCTCAAGTTAATGTCTGAGCTGCCCCAGATGATATGATGAGCATGATCATCACTGCCAACATCTACCGGAAGGCTTTTGAAAGGCCGTATGCGATGACTTGTTTGAAAACATCCGTAGGGGATGGTTCATGATGCGATAAATGAAACGAACAATAGACGTATTTCCTGTTGAGGTTTCCAACGGATACATCAATTGTGACAGCTCGTACATCTGTGGTGGTTAGTTCAGAGATGAGTGTAGCAACAATTGCGCTGTTGACAAGCGCACATACTCGAGGCATGACACGCGAGTTTGCCATTTAATTTTTGCTAAAAATAGCAAACACCGGATGCACAATTAGGTTTCCTAGATAGAAATCCTCCGTGATAGAAAGGTTTCCTACAAAGAAATTACTGGTTTTACGGCTCAACAGATGATAAAAACTTCTTTGAATTTAAGTTTTGTTTAAAAACATTGGAATAGTTATCTACCATATTTTTTATTTTTATATTAAAGATGTAACAATTTACGTTACAATTAAAAAAAATATAGAAACTGTGCAATCTTTCATCCAAACTAAGAAACTATCAATGTCAGTGCCTTTAAAATGTTTCCCAGCCAGATTTCACCTGGAACTGCTCGACGTGCTTCGAAAAAATTAACCCTACCACCATCAGAAGCAGTGCGTGTGATATTAGCCCGAGGGCGCGAATTAACCGAAGAGCAAGAAAAGCAGCGTGGTTGGTCGTGTTTTTTTTTTGGTTTTCTGTGTCCGAACCCGGCACTTGCCATAATTGATGACTTGAACGGAGAGTGACGCTTTTGAACAAAACGAAACGCGAGTCCGCCGCATATTACAAGGCAAGCAGGAGGAAAAAAAGTTCTTGAAAAAAACGCAGACCCTCGATTGGATCACGACTTAATTAAAATTCAATAAAAATCTGTGTACAGGAAAGAAAAAGTGCCCGTTGCCGGTGAAAATCGCAGGTGCCCCAGTGAAGCAGTGTAGTGGAAGGGACTGTGTAGCGCGGTGAGAGGAACTCTCGAGGTATAATCGCTTTTAACGGGCTGTGATAGTTTGTTGCGTTTATGACGACGAGGGGTGACCAGAGAGGGTGAGGATCAATAAGTGACAGCCTCAGCCCAGCCAGCAGCGTCTACCTACAGCAGCGGATTGGTCGTCGAGAAGCGGAACTGCCGTGCACCTAGCAAGTGGCAACATGCGTTTTGTGCTGATTGCAATTTATTTGATATTAATTATGCCCATCACTGGATCTTGGTGGTAAGTACTGTCGATTTACCTATATATTATGCGGGAAAGGCTGTTTTATGGGCTTTCAAGAAAGTTGGTTTCGTTGGAGGTCGAAATTTGCAAAGTATGTGATAAATTAATTATTATGTTCTCTTCTCGTTGTTCCGGGTAAGAAATTGAACCAATGAGTTTTCCTGTTTTGGCAACATTACTTTATTGGCTAGAAGTTTCCTAATATTTGGGTCCGTGCGTTTTAGATAATATCTACAGTGGTGTCATCGAGGTAACTCCAAGTTACTCACTGAGTAACCACCTCTTGCCCGTATAGTTGCCGGCTTAGAATAGCACTACGGACCCCCTGTTCCGGGGGTAAAAGTCCACCAAACAGGGGACCCCAATCCAAGGTGTCAGGCGACCCGTGCTGAGGTTGAGGGGGTTTAGAACATGCTCGATTTTTAACGGAGGCCGTAACGTGCACAGATCGAAAAAAGAGTGTAAAATTCTGTGACATATGATGCACATAATTGGAGCGTGAGATATCACAGAAGTTTACATGACATATCATGTAAAAGTCATAAAATTACATGATACTTCCATTATATGTCATGTAATTCGGCATGACTCTGAGAGTTTACATAACATATAACACAAATTTACATGATGTATCATGTAAACCATCATAACAAAAAGTTTACATGACTAAAATGAAGTTTACATGACGTGTAAATATCATTATTTTTATCTGTGTGGGTACCGTATGCGTGATAGTGTTTGCACCATCGTACAAATATGGTACCCATATCACCTGTACACACAATGTCTTGGTTTTAATTGCATGCACGTAAACTCTAACTCATATCACAGTAGGTTGCGAGTAAAAAAAATCCGATTTTTTAAGTTTAAAATTTGCACCATGAAGGGGTAGCAGCGGTAGTCGGGACTTGTCCACGCGCAAATGTTAAAAAAGACGTTTCAGGAGTGTTCAGGAGAACCGTAAAACAGTCTTAGACCGAAAAAAAGCAAGGGCAACTATTTCCGAAGGTGTCCACTGGTCATCCAAGGTTAACATGGATTAAGAAAGCTATGGCTGCCACCAAAAATAAGATTTGGGTGAACTATATGCGCTCAATGAGAAAAATGGCAAAGAAACGCGAAATCAGCGACTTAACAGCATGGCATATCGAAAAGAAAAATTACGGTGGCCTTTATGATCCTTCGATCATAGAAATAGTAGTTTACGCAACAAGGTGCAGAATGACGATTTTTACAGCACGAGTCGTACATTTATCCAACGAGGCTTGCCGAGTTGGATAATTACGACGAGTGCTGGAAAAATCGAGTTCTGCACCGAGTTGCGTACAACGTTTTTTGCAATTCCATAAATTATCCTTGAGGATAATTTTTAACAAACCTTTTTATCAAATTGCACACCGATGTTCATAGCCATGTTTAAGAAATTCTGAACATAACAGGTTATACGGGATGCTAACATAAGGCTGAATTTCAGAAGGCTGAATGCACAAAAGGCTGAACACAAAAGGCTGAAAGTAACATAAGGCTGAATTTCAAAAGGCTGAATGAACAAAAGGCTGAATTTGCGAAAATGCTGAAGAGGAGTTATAGAACTTCTTCTTTTTAATGGCGTAACGTCCCATCTGAGACAAAGCCTGTTTCTTAGCTTCAATACGCATTTCTACAGTTATTGATTGAGAGCCTTCTCTGCCAATGACCACTTTGCATTTGTATATCGTGTGACAGGCAAGAAGATACTTTATGCCCGCGGTAGTCAAGCAATTTTCCATTACAACAAGTTCCTGGTCCGAGCGAGAATCGAACCGGTTACTCTCAGCATGACTACCCGTTCGCTTGCCACATCGGCTACATATATGGGCCCTAGTCATAGGCTGTGCTTAGTGAAGAGGCTAATGATGTATACCAACGAACATAAAAAATGACTGATGATATTTCAATCGGAGATTTTTCCTTCTTTGAATATGAGCTATTCTTTCGAGTCATGCTGTTGAGATTGGTTGCCATGACATCTGCCAAAAATGTCATCAGAGATTTTCCCTTCTTTTAAACATATGCTATTCTTTGGAGAAATACTATCATAAGTCCTGTTCAACGACGCAGGTTGAACTTGCTCGAAGTTGCTGCATCTCGCTTTTATCCATTTGTCGTTGAACAGGACTATAGTTACGTAGGCGATCACTAATGTATAGCATGGGATTGTTGGCGTGGACAAACAGTCCTAACGCTTCCCGTTGTAAAACATAGTAACGGAAGCATGTTCACCTAATGACAAAAAAAAATGAGTTTGGCCAACCATTAACCAATGAGCGGTAGTGTGCGTCAAATGTCAAGCTCAAGCAAACCAATACAAGTGCCAGGGCTGGTCGGCCAACTAGCAAATTTTCAAAAAGACAGTGTACGATATGAATAATAGCGTGGGACACAAAAAGACATTTTACTCCTGTACACTTTTTGAGTTCCATTTTGGCCCCATATTGTATAATTGTGCAAAATTTCAGATCGATCGGAGAAACTATATTTTAGCGCCAGCCATTTTAAATTTTCATACGATTTAGTATGAGGAAAATCACTTTTTCAAAGAAAAATCGCCACAGGTTGCCCCTTAACCCCTAAAAATAAATCGATGAATGATTTCTGTTGGAAATTTTACGAGGAACCAACCCTTCGAAAACCGCAAAGCGATCTAAGGCATGTGGAAAAAGATATTGACTGAAAACCGAATGGCATGCAAACGCTGTTTAACATGTAAGGAATAACAATAAATGATAAAATCTCGTTATTTTATCGATCGGGGGGAGCCTAATAACTTTTTCCACGAATGTCGCATCGGTTTGCGGTCTTCGGAGGTCTGATTCCTAGTGAAGTTTTCTACAGAAATCATTCATCGACTTATTTTTAGGAATCTAGGGGTGACTTCCAGCGATTTTTCCTTGCAGGAGTAAAATTACCCCATAATAAATCGTATGAAAAACTAAGAATGGCGGGCGCTAAAACATAGTTTTTCCGATCGATCTGAAATTTTGTACAGTTGATATGGGACCAAACTGGAACTCAAAAAGTATACAGGAGCATGAGTTTTTCCATTTTTTGAATTTTCCCATATAAACCGTGTACCAGGCTAATGAATCATAAGAGTGTTATGTCTGTTTTTCTGTGATGTTAGTGTTGGGCTGGTCTTCAGCATGACTGCTTATGGGCTCGGCGCTTGAGAACTAGTCGAATTATTATTTCAGCCTTTTGTTTTTTCAGCCTTTTGATATTTTCAGCCTTTCTTTATTCAGCCTTTTGTAATTCAGCCTTTTGTGCGTAACCCGGTTATACTGTGCAGTTGTCACAATTCTTCAAAACTGCGCCCAGAAAGCATCAAGAAGTGTGTGTGTGTGTGATCCAACTAACCCCCACTGTCCGGCAGTGGTATTATGGAAGAAAGTTTTCTGCAATATCATTTTGATGTTATTGCAAAAAGCTTTAGTTCGGGAGTTAGAAGGTGATAGCTCTATTGCAGATTCAGAGACCCATTTCAGAATGGCTGGAGAGACACGTCCATTCAGAAGTCACTTTCACTTACAATAAGCCCCGCATGTGTACATTACCGTTATCATTTGGATAATGATAATGCAAACACACTTCCTGATTCAAAGAAAATCTTTGAAACTGGCACGTATTTAGTTCATTTTGTTGTAGTAAAAGTAATCAGAACATTCTCACCGGAATCAATGCAATCCAAGGTAGCGCTGCCATCACCATGGCAACGTCTTCATTGTGCAGTCAGGCCTCCTCCTCCTCGTCTCGCCGCCGTTGCGCTTGCAGTCAGTCATCATTTGAACACACGTCACTTTAGCTCCCACGAAATTATGAATGTTAAGCCACACGGGATGATTCTGTAATCCCTCGCGAATCACTGATGGTATGGCGGTAGCTTAATATTTAATAAGCACATGTTCTGTTGTGCACATGGATGTCAAAGCATTTTTCAACAGTGTAATTTCCCACATGGCTTGGTCAGCCAAAGCAAAATCAAGAAATTGACATCGGTAGCTTAATAGCCTCATCACGTAAAAAAACACGAAACAAAACTGCATTCATAGTGGCTTCACAAAAACTTTACAATGGAAAGCTACTGGAAGGCATAGCGCCATTGCACCGTAGCGCCGTGAAAACGCGAAATAAACAGCACATTCTCTCGAAACGCGAAATAAACAGCACTCTCTCGAAACGAATTTTAGCACCGTTTCCTAACCCGAACTAGCGGCATCGTGAGCGGCATTCAAACACACACAATCTTTAAAAACCCCCGCTATCGCACAATTCATTTGGTAATTATTATTTTTTTTCGAATTCCATCAATTCATTCCTCACTATTTTTTTTTTTTTTTTTTTTTTTTTTTTTTTTTTTTTTTTTTTTTTTTTTTTCTTTAAGAGGTTTTACCGCAATGCGGCATTCGCCTCTATGGCTTTATTTGAAATAATAGTAGTTCTTAAATCTTATTATACAATCCTATGTTTTTGAGGTATTTCAAGACTTGCACTTCAGTTTTTCTATCATTTTTTAACAATTCTTCTAGTGTATTGGGCATATTCAGTTCTTGCCGGTGCATTTTAAAGAGATGGCATCCGATGAGAATGTGGTGAACTGTCTGGTTTCGTCCGCAGTGGTGGCAGAACTCTGGTGATTTTTTCTCGAAGATGTGGTGTTTTGTGAACCAAGTGTGTCCCAAACGCAGTCTGGTCAAAATAATTTGGTCCTTTCTTTTCGGCTGGTCATACCATTTTCCAACTTCCGGTTTCGCTATTCTCGTAGTTTTTCGTTCCGATGCTTCCCATGTTGCTTGATGGGTTTTCCACATTTCCCCCCGGCTCCACCGTGCAATATCCTGGGCTGGGACAAACTTTGTGGCTCTTTCTGCATGTCTGTTGCTATTCGCCAAGCGGTCTGCTAACTCGTTCCCAGGTATTCCCGAGTGCCCCGGGATCCAACAAAAACTTACTTCTTTTCCTTCTGCTTCCCTTTCAATAGCTTGAATATAAGGATGTGCCGAATTACCTGCTTCTAGCGCTTGAAGACAGCTGGCAGAATCGCTGAATATTACGGATTTGCTAGTAATTTCTCTCGTAGCTTGGGCTAAGGCTGCAGCTTCCGCTGAAAACACTGAACACTGTATGGGAAGGCTCGCTCCACTTCTTGAAGCAGGCCCGACAACCCCAAATCCAACTTGTCCACTTGCAAAGGATCCATCGGTAAACCATTTTTGATGTTTCTTATACTTGTCCTGAACGTGTTCGCGGAAGGTGTTAATTACAAGCTGAGGACACTGTCCAGCTTTAACCTTAGCTTTAATTGTCCAATCGATTTTTGGGCTTTTCTTGAACCATGGTCTTTTGTCATTTGTAATTCGTTTGCAGACCTGTGGCAAAGTTCTACCTGTCAAACTTTCGAAAAATCTATTTGCTTTTACCCAAAGGAAAATCGGTTCTTGCCGCGTTTTTTCTAGAACCGAACACGCTTTCTTCACTAGTGTTAAGGACAAGGTATTTGGAGTACATAGCTCAAAATTTCTAGAGCACCGTTTTTTAGAACCTTTGATCGGATTTGGATGAAAATGCATCACGCGAATTGTTCAGTGGTTGTCAACAGCGTGATGCATTTTCATCCAAATCCGTTCAACGTTTCTAAAAAACGGTGCTCTAGAAATTTTGAGCTATGTACTCCAAATACCTTGTCCTTAAAACGGCGATATATTCGAAAGGTAAACACCCAGACTCAACAACTAGGGACAAAACCGGACTAGTTTTTAGTGCACCTGAGGCAGTCCTGATGATTTGATTGTAGATTGGAGCTAGCACTTCAATGTTTTCCTTTCTTAATATTTCTATACCATACATAAGTTTTGATGTAATAGTGGCATTCCCTATGTATAGCAAGGTTTTCCTATCCGCCATCCTCGAAATGGCTTTCAGTAGGTTCAGTCGACTCCTACAATCGTCCTTCAATTGCTTCACGTGTTGATTGAATTTGCACTTTCTGTCGAAGACAATTCCCAATATTCTAGTTGTTTTAACTTGAGGTATTTCGACGCCATCCAATATAATCTTCCCTCCTTCCAAGTGCCAGTTTTTATGTCGTTGAACTTTACAGCAGTGCATTGTTGTAGATTTTGTGGGTGACATTTGGAAACCTCTATTTTTGGACCAATCCTCGATTGCTGTTACCGTTTTCTGCAGTCTTTTTCGAAGAAATCCGACTCGTTTCCCTGTTGCAAGTATTACAATGTCGTCGGCATACACGAAGACTTTCACATTTTTTGGTATGACCTCAAATAGGGAATTCATGGCCAGTAGAAATAGGGTGACTGAAATAACTGAGCCCTGAGGAACACCGTTTTCTTGTTCAAAACTTTGGGATAACTGCCCGCCGAAGCTGACTCTGGCTGAACGCTGCTGCAGAAAGCTTGCAATGAATTTGTTCATTTGGGTGCCTAGTTTATTGTCTATAACTGCCTCCATTATGTTTCTGTGCCACACTCTGTCGTACGCCTTCTTGATGTCCAGTGTCACAATTTCACAATGCTCTCCGTTCACAGCGGCCTTTGAAATTATATCATCGAATTCTGCTAAGTAATTGGTAATCCCTCTCCCCTTTCGAAATGCGAACTGTCGAGGATGCAGGCTTCCTTGCTTTTCCAATTCAGTTATGAGGCGGTGATTGACCATTCTCTCCATAGTTTTGCATATGCAGCTTGTGAGGGATATTGGCCGAAAACTGCTGGCTTCATTAGGCTGGCCTCCTCCTTTTTGGATAGGTATAATGATGCTTTCCTTCCAGTTTTTGGGAATGACACCGCTGTGCCAAACACGATTGAACGCTGATAACATTTTTTCCTTGCAGTAGAAAGGAAGCCTTTTGAGCATAGGATATCCTATTTGATCTGGCCCTTCTGATGTTCCATTTGAGTGATCTAATGCTTGAAACAGTTCATGGATGGTAAAGTCCTGGTTTAGAATAGAGTCCTCTGTAGTTTCCAGATTCAGTTCGGTTTCCTCGTAATGCTCCTTGTTCGCCAGAAAGCTTTCAGGATAACCTGCTGTCGCTGATGATTTCGCAAAGAAATCCGCAAGATGATTCGCTATGGTCATGGGATCACTGCTATGTACGTTATCAATGATAAGTCCACGTCCTTTGGCTTTCCTTCTCCCACTCAGTCTATTGTAGTTCTGCCATAGTTCATAGGTGGAAGAGCTGTTTGTAAACAGTTGTTGAAATTTTTCCCAGGATTCTGCTTTGGCTGCATCTACAGCTTTTCTTGCTTCGTGCTTTAATGTGTTGAATTCCTGCTTAGCTGCCTGCTTATTAGGATTATCGTCTTTCATTTTTCGCAACTTCCGTAGAGCTTTTCTTCGTTGTTTTATTTTAACACTGACACTTTGGTTCCACCACAGTTGTTTCTTTCTTCCGGTTATGCCTTTTGTTCATGGAATTGATTCCAAGGCAGCATCAAATATACCTTTGGTTATGTCTTCGATGGAAATCTCGGAGTCAACTGGAATCTTTTGGGCTACAACTTCCTCAAATTTGGCCCAGTCAGCATCCTTATACAGCCATCTTTTTCTTGAGAGGATGGTTGGGAGCACGTTCTGGGACCTTATGTGTATTGGGAAATGATCGCTTCCGTGAAGATCATCCTCGCAGACCCAATTGAACTTGGAAGCGAGAGAGAGTGAGGCGAAGGAGATATCTATAGCAGTGAACGAGCCTGATGTGCTGTGGTAATGAGTAGGAGATCCATCGTTCAGCGCGACTATGTTGTTATTGACTGCCCATTCCAGTAGTAGCTGACCTCGTAGATTTGATTTACTGCTTCCCCAAGCCTCATGCGAAGCGTTGAAGTCGCCACAAAGTAAATATGGCGGTTGAAGGGTTAGTACTAGATCGTTTAACTTACCAATGAGTTCCCGATTGCTAAGTGAGTGTGGGACGTATATGGAGATTACTGTAACGTTCCATGGCATACCAACTCGGATAATGCAGGCGTGTAAACCAGAGTTGTTCGGTAGCGCTTGAAACGGGACGTCTTTGCGAACACCTATACCAGCGATGCCATTGCCTAAACTTTCTGGGCGGCTAGTTATGAACCACTTATAGTTGTTGAGGAGCTTTTCCGTTCTGCATGTCATCATCTCTTGCAGGCATATTACAATAGGTTGTCTGTCATCCACAATTTTTCGAAACTCACTGTAGTTTTGCCAAACGCTACGGACATTCCATTGGATAGCGAATGTTTCATTGTTGTTCAGAGATGAAGCTTCAGACGCCGAGCTTTCAGAATCTGATTGTTGGATGTGATCTGGGGAGAAATTTGACGAGGCGGAAGTGGGATGTTCATTTTGATAATGGTTTCTACTTGCCTTAGAGGCAAGCTTTCCCGCACCAGCTGCCGCTATAGGAATGGGTTCGTCTATAGTCAGGGCTGGTGCGAGAGCTTGCGAGGGGTTTACGGACCCCACTCCGTTTCGCTGACAATTTGCTGCGGGATGTGGGTACAGATGGCTAGATGATGGTTGATCGGTCTGTGAAGGTCGTGCCTGGTTCATAGCGGTGTTTTCTTCGTTGGAATCAATTCTTCGAGTTGAGGTGCAATTAACCGTGGTAGATACAGTGATTGTACCGTCTTCTGACGATTGAGAGTTGCTAGTGTTGGGATATATACTGGGTAAAGGATTTTGTTGGGGTTTTTGTAGGATAGGGGAGGGATAGCGTATATTCGAGGGTAAATTCGGATTGTTCTGTGATGGCAGACCGGCCGCAGAGATGGGTACACCGTCAACAGGTTGGGGTAGTGCGTCCTGGATAGCTTCCCCAATCAGCTGCGCTTCTCTTAGAAGTGAGGGTGGTACTTCACTTTCCCACTCCTCAAACCGGTCTTGAATGTTGCTTTGGTGCGAGGTGTGCTTGGTCGTGGAATTGCGAGTAAAGTTGGACATGCTATTGTTGTCATTGTGATCCAGGATTGTGGTTGCGAAATCGTTTATCGTTCCCTATTTCAGAGTCTGATAAAACCACAACCTGAGCCGTAGCTTGGCTTGTCATTTTTCTCGTTTGAATCGGACTTCTTTTGCTCGTTGTTGCTTTTTTGGGTGGTGGTGACATCCTGGTCTGTTGCTGTTGTTGATTGGTGGTTCTTTTCGATTTTCTTCGGCTTTCTTCTGCTCCTGGTTCGCTATGCAACGATTCGGATCGTTTTCGATCACTATCGAACAGTTTTTTCAGGTTTTCAACTTGGGTCTCCAGCTTTGCAATTGTTTCGTCTCTTTCTCGAATCCGTCCTAACAATTCGTTGATCGTTTCTTCCTTGCGATTGTTCTGCTCGATGATCCTGCTTAGTTGGTCCTCAATTGACTCCTTCTTTGAAAGTTCCTTCTCTAATCTTTCGATTTGATCCTGTTTCGCTTGCATTTGGTTTGCCAGCGCATTGAATCTTGCTTGGTCGAGTCTGGGTTGGGCTGCTACCTGTGCGTAGCTTCCGTTACCGGCTGCAACCCTTTTTCGTGCATCATCGTATGAGAGGTTGAAATCAATTCTGGTGCGAATCACGTCAGCTTCCGTTTTGTAAACCTCGCACTGCCGACTGGTGGGTCGATGTGGTCCTTCACAGTTGCGACAAAACGGTTCATCATTGCATTCTTGCATGTCTTCGTGGGTTTTTGAGCAGATGTAACACAGTTTCGGGTTTGGACAGTTTGTTCGCGAATGACCGTATTGGAAGCATTGGAAGCATAACAAGGGGTTGGGGTAGTAGGGTCGTGTTTCTACTCTTAGCAATCCAACTTTGACTGTTTCGGGGAAAATCGGACGGTTGAAGGTAAGAATTATTGCTCGAGTAGGTTCCTTGTTCGTCTTCAGTATTCGTCGTGCCGCAGTAACACCTTGAGGATGTAGTTGTTCTACGATGTGCTCCTCGCTTTTCTTCATCAGATCTAGAGATATGATAACACAACGACTCGAATTAAGGGTTGGATGAAGCTTGATCTCTATTTCCGTACCATCACAGAGTTTGGACATCTTCAGCAGTTTTTCCACCTGAAGCGGTTTTCTCGTACGTAGCACATAACGACTACATTGCGCTTCGCTTTTAGCTGACTCGATTGGTCCAACAAGGTCTTCGATGCTCTTGCCGATAATGAAAGGCTCGGTTGGTAGGCTTACTCCATTCTTTCCTGTCAAGAGCAGCGTGGTAATAGCTCCGAATTCATTTCGTGGGTCAAGATACGCGGGAAACGTTCTACCGATTGACCCTCCTGGGTCTCCCCCACTTGTGGAGGCCATATGCCGCTGTGCTATCTCAGTGCACTTTGGTCATGTGGCTGGTCACCCTAAACGCTATTGATAACCGCGTGTTGTGGCAGCAGTCACCTGCTGCCTACCCCGGGTGCGGTGGGAGAGGGGGTTAGGAATGGATACTGGCTTGATTTAATTTCTGGATTATTTCACTGAGTGAATGGAGACGCACGGTTTTTCACTTCACCACTGAACTTATCACTGTTTTTTCAAAATACAGGGTTCGTCACTTGCGCACTGAAGTCTTTTTACTTTTACACCGTCAGATGGGGACGCACTATTACGCACCACGTACGGAATCGCAATTCTTCAGTATGTTACCCTGGTATCGGGCTCACTTCGAGACGCGATAATTTCGTAACTTCACGGTAACGTCACACGTGTAACACGGGTTCTGCCGCCGCGGGGCGTAGCGCTAGAGAGACTCTTGCCGGAAGGCGTAGCTCTACTTTTACTAGAGAAATTCAAAAAACTTCCAGACACAGAGAGGTACAACAGTACGACCGTTATCTTCGGCTGCTCAACGTGAACTGACTCACTATTAAAATTCTCACAAAATAAGCACTCTTTCACACGCGGAAGCTATCCGGATGGCGTAGCACCGGCCAAACCGTCAGCAGAATCACAAAAAAAAATAAAATTGGCGAACGCGAAAGAAACGCGACGAGCAAAACAAAACACGTCTGCACGCGGCTACGCCTACTGCGATCTCTCGCGCCCAGAAAGCATCAAGAAGTTGACCAAAACTGAAAACAATGCTGTAATGGTTCATTACGTAACGCAAATTAGTGCTGTAATGTACCATTACAGCACTGTTAATTTGGTGTGGGAAAGTAGGCCTTTTCCTGTCAGATTTGCGTGAGGTAAAACAGCCTATTACGATGAGAAATTGCAAAAAAAAAAACTTACATTGTTACCAATGGCATCCAGGAGCTACGAGTAGCGCCATATAAGAAAGTCTTGAATTTGCCCGAACGCAACCTCCGTTTTTTTCGATTTCCGAAAAACTATCGATCCGTACCAAATTCCAGAATCAATAGTTATTATAACTTTTTTTTTGTGTGTCAATGTCTACACCATTAGGTAATGTCAAAATAAAAAAATAAATTCAAAAATTGTTAATCTTGACTTTGACACTACCACGGATACTTTTCGACATTTGCGCGTGGACAAATCACGAGCTAGGTTGCCACTTAGTCATTATGCAAGTGTTAAACTAAGAAAATCAACACTTTTTATTCACAACCAACTATAATATGAGTTATAGCTTAAATGCCTGCAAATAAAACCAATAATTGTCTTCACAAGTAAAACTGGAATTTTATTTAACGATGGTGCAAACATTATCACGCATACGGTAGATCTGCCTTTTGGGTTGCGTTACGGAGTAAGATCTACCAAACTGAACCCTGGTGACATTCAACTTGTTAAGCTAGGGTAATGCGTTTTGGTAAAAAGGATTCATGGTAGAAAGCCGTTGTTACTAGTGACAGTTTCTAAAATTGCATTTATTCTGCCTTATGGATAGTTAAAGACTCGGTTTGTCCTCGCCAAGACTACACTTGATGTAAGGAAAACAAATATGCTTTGTGCACAGACAAACAGACGTAACTTTTAGAGGAAATTCATCGAAATGTTTTGACCGGTGTCTTGTTTATGAGCACACTGCCACCTGCTGGTATAACCGCGCGAGACACTGTCGGCCATGATGGATTTCGATTTGACGTTTGCTAACACGCACACTACTAAACTAATCGCCTGTAATTTTCGTTTGCATCGTTCAGCAACGTGTACACTAGCAAACGTCAAAGCTAGTTCAGAGATTCCTGCACGAGATCATACACAAGATCTCCTCCATATGATCCTCAATGTATTTCGCCAGCAATTTATCCGGCATTTCCTCTAACGGTAACTCTAACAAATAGACACGGAAACGTTTAATGGTTCCAGTGAGCTATTCGCTCGTTGAAGGAAGCACGACACTAGACAACGGACTAGCATGCAACGCCCAGTGGCACAGCCGAAAACTTTTCCTGACAGCTGCGGTGGGAATCGAATCCACGCCCCTCAGCAATTTTCCTGAGATTTCTTCAGGTATTGCTTGAGACATTCATTTAAAAGTGCTTTCATAGATTTTTACAGAGATTCTACTGAAGACTTCTTCAGAAATAGGGGGTCGGTCATGCATTCCCTTTAGGATTCCTTCTGAAATTCCTTTAAAAAGTTTTTTTTATCTTCTTATGAGTTTCAGTAATGGATTTCTCTAAAAGTTCTTCCATGAGGTTTTTAAGAAATACACCCAAAAAATTATTTACAAATTCCGCTATAATTTCTTCGGAAGAAATCTTTAAGAAATTCCTTTAGCGACTCCTGCAGAAATTCTTACACTTTTTGTTTTTTTTTTAGAAATTGCTCCTGCGGTTCCATCAGAAATATTTCCTGAAATGTGTTTATTGATTCCTGCAGAATTTTTCAGATATTCTATCAGGGAAGTTTCAGAAGTTCTTCGAGAAATTACACAAAAATTGCTGTAGAATTCTTTCAGGACTACATGTCAGAATACTAAACAATTTTCTAGAGAATTGTCTCAAGAAATTCCTTGAAAAACTCCTGGATTGGCTTTTGAGTAATCCAAGAAAAAATTCTTGAAAAAAATCAGGAGGAATTCGTTGAAAAAGAAAACCAAAAACAACTTCTAAAGTTATCTTCGGAGCACTTCCTGGATGAATGTCTAGGATAGTATCTAAGAAAATACCAGAAGAAACATTTTGAGGTACCCATTTTCATTCTCAGCGAGACTTCTGGAGGAACAATGCAATAAGTTCCAAGGAGAACATGTTTGAGAAATTTATGAAGGAAATACTGCAGAAACAAAAAAATCATGGAGGAATTCTATGGAAATTCACTGGAAAAAATAGAAAAAAATAACAAAAGTAAAGAAATCTTTCAACAACTGGAAAACACTCAGTACGAATCCAATGAATAGATTCTGGAGCAAATTCTGTAGGAATTGTCAAGAGAATCTTTGGAAAAAAATCTGGAAAAATATCTGAGGGAAGATCTGAAGAAATTCAAAGCAATGTCTGGAGAAGAAATTCGTGCAACTAAAAGAAAAGCCCCTGGAGAAATTCTTGAGAATTTTCTAGAGGAATTTTCAAGTAATTGTCCAAAAAATATCTCTGAATAAATAGAGTAATATCTGAAGGAACCTCTGGCAAAAATCAAGCAAGATTTTTTTTTTTTAAATGCATATGAAAAATTTCTGAATTTTTGAGAATCTCCGAATATGTGTGAACAAAATCTTTTGAAAATGCATCTTCTGAAGAAACGTTCGAAGGAATTCATAAAAAGGCTATGTAGTAAAGCCTAGAAAATAAAATCTGAGAAATTTCTAGAGCAATTTTTGGAGAATTTTCTGAAGAACTTCTTGAGAAGAATCTTAGAATAATTCTGGAGGAATTCCAGAAATGATTAAAAAAAATTACCAAAGGAGAAAAAGCATAAACTTATGTACTGCCCATAACTGCATATTTGTAACATTTGCAATTTTTGTCAAAATTGAGTTAATACCGGGGTTCATCTCTAAATCATCAGTACTTTCATCTATCCAAATGAACTTTACAAGTTTGTTCCAAAAAATGTGAAAAAAATACCAAGTCGTTTTGTCTCATTAACAAATATTAACGAATGTAACCGCATAACAGTCCCACTGGAAAAACATAACGCCGCATAATGTACAACCAATCATATTCTGCTCTAATATTTTTTTGAACTATTCGCCCAGCATACAAGAAGAGCTGTTGAAGATTTCATTGCAAAGTAATTAACTTTGAATTATTGCCAAATTTTTGAAATTTAGATCCTTTTCCATACTAGTGCAAGTTGCAAACTTTGAGCTCAATTTTCTCCAATGCCTACTTTTGTCGAATGTGACTGTTATGCAGTTATGGGCAGTGTAGCAATCTTGAAGGAATTCCATATATAAACACTTATGAAATCCCAGGGTTAATTCCAGAAGGAATTTTTAAGGAAACCCGTGGACCAATTTCAAGATGAATCTTATGAGAAATTTCTTGAGAAACTCCTGAAAAAATCCCAACAAAAATTTCTGAGGGAATTCTTGAAACAATCTGTTAAGGATTTCCTGGATAAATATTCAAAAAAATAGGATGGACTGGAAGTGATACTAAAAGGGATCAACAGAAAAAAAAAATGTGAAAAATTAAACTTAAAAACCCTGCGAAAATGTTTTCTCTGGAAACATTCAAGTATTTTTTTGATAAATCTTTTAAGAATCCCCAAAGGAATCAGTGTCCCTGGAGATAATCATTAGGAATTTTTTTAGATATTTAAGAAGAAATACATATTGCTAAACATATTAAAGGAAACAGAATAACTTTTATTGATAAAAACCTTAATAATCAAAACAATTGTATTCATATCTCAAATCGAAAAGCAAGCTGTTCACTACCTACAGTTTACGACACTACTGGATGATAGAGCTGTTATCGTAATGCACCATTATCATTATTGTAACAGTACTTCATTGGCTGCGACATTCTTCGCTACCGTCGTCGTATTCATCTCCATCCCAAGTCATATTGTAATTACATACTGTATAATGATGATGTGTTGATAAACGTCTATCACCTGGGACTGCACAGCATCTACCTACGGAGGCTCCCTCTCTCGAGAATTAAGTAAACAAGACCGACTTTTCCCCTTATCACTTGTAGTACGTCACAACTCAACGACGACAGCGCAACATTCAGGGCATCACCACGCAGCAGCCATCAGCTAATGATATAACCATCTCTCTCGAGATTGTGATCCACCCGTCTTTGGTTGTTTTTGCTGAGTAGCTAGCTGGTAAGCAGTTTGTAATACTTATAATCGCGTTTAAAAGCGTAAATGCAATTAAGGATGCCTATTAATGACTGCCACCAGCACCACCATCTCCACCCAGATTACCATGCTGCTGGCTGGTTTTGCACATGTGCTGATGAGATGAGCTGGTCCACTCAAGGAACATCTCAGTGGCAACAGCAAGTCGTATGTCTTTTTATCACACCAGCTACAGAGCTTACTCGAGTGTGACTTAGAGTAGGGTGGGGCAGCATTAGCTTACCAGTTCAACTAAACGTGTCTGCGTGACCTTGACCAGATATTCTTGCACATATGTTATTTTTAATAATTTCAATGAATTCTCGAACCCTCTGAGAATTTATCTAGAATTTCTCCAGCGATAATCCCAGTTGAATTGTGTCCTGTGAAACAGGAATTCCTTCACATAAACAATCTCTGACCCCACAACAACTTTTACTTTCGCTCCACCATACACTACGGTACAGCACAAGCAAGGTGCATGTGCAACACTGTATGTCCGAACATCTCAAACTAGACTCAAGCTGAATGGTCGCGCGAGATGAGATAGACTAATGATTGGCTTCTGATGCTGCAGTCGGTCAGTCAGTGGCAATGCAATTTCACAGCCATAAAGCGGTTAATTATGAAATTATTAAGATAAAGTGTTGGATTTATTAGTCCTCGGTGAGCACTGCCGAAGCACTGAGTATCTTCGAGTGAGTCTGGTCGGAGAAGGTACCTCTCTCGCGGGAAGTTGGTGAGTTTTAATGAATCATAAGCGAGCGCGAGAAGGAGGCAGTCCCCGTGATGAACGGTGGCCCGGACGTTATCAATGGGGCTGGTTGCTGCTGAAGGGGGATGCGATTCGCGCGCAAAGACCACTGCGAGTGTACAGATTGCTGATGACGAAAAGCTAAAAGCATTTTGCTGTTTTATAACTGATTTACTTCGCTTGCGAGCAGGTACTGGCTGCCTGGGAAAGTGGTTGACTCATTTGCGGAGACGTTGGACTCATTAGCCATGGGAAAAACTGCGTCATAGGGTATCCGTTCCCGTTTTTATCCTACTCAATTCAAATGATTTGAATGCTTCTTCTTCTTCTTGACAAAAAGTATCAACTGGAACAGAGCCTGTTTCTCAGGTTGGTTTTCTATGAGCTTAATTACCTTAGAGGTCAGACTAAGGCCTTAGTGACCTCTGCTGTACATAGTAGCCGTCTCCATTCTACTTGGTCCATGGTTGTGTGTCTCCAGTTCCGTACTCTGCGAAGGGTCCGCAGATCGTCCTCCACTTGATCGACCCACCGAACTCGCTGAGCATCACGTCTTCTTGTATCGGTTGGATGGCTCTCGAGAACCATTTAAATCGGGTTGTTTTCCGACATCCTGATGATGTGACCCGCCCGTCGTAGGCTCCCAATGTTTGCGGGGGTGGACAATGATAGTTGATTCTCTCAGCAGCTGATGCAGTTCATGGTTCATTCGCCTTCTCCAATTCCTGTCTTCCGTCCTGACTCCGCTGTAGATAGGACTCAGCACCTTCCGTTCGAAAATTCCAATGGCGCTTTAGTCCGCTGCACGTAGAGTCCATGCTTGGTACCCATAGAAGACTACCGGTCTAATCAGTGTTTTGTAGATAATTAGCTTCGTGTGACGGCGATCGTAGAGTTCTTCGGTGTCCAAAGTAAGCTTGATTTCCTGCCACAATGCGTCTCTGAATTTATCTGCTGGAGTCGTTGTCGGTGGTCACCAGTGAGCCTAAGTACACGAATTTTTCAACCGCCTCGATTTCATCACCGTCGATAAAAAATTGGGGGTGGCGGGCGCGGTGATTCTACCCTGAAGTTTTTGCCATCAAGAACCTTGTCTTCAACACATTAATGACTAATCGATTCGTCTGGCTTTAATCTTCAGACGGATGATCGTTTTCGCTATCGTCTCGAATTTGCGAGCTATAATCTCATTATCATCAGCGAATCAAAGCAGCAGTGCGGACTTCGTGAAAATTGTTCCACTCGTGTTAGTCCCTCTTGAAAGTAGAAACTAACACCGTGCTTGAACTAAGAACAACTTATATTTAGGTCTTCACAGAACGGAGGATGAACAGAGAATGAACAGAAATTTTCACTCGTCAGCAACCAGGTTTTTAGGGTAATGTGTTGATCGGGTAACTAGGATAGCGTACGGGGTACTTGATTTCTTCGATCTTCAACACCCCCTCTCAATCAGTCGATCCCTTGCTACGTCAGTTTCCGATGCTTTGGCCGGACCACTTGCTTCGACTGTCGTGGTTCGATATCAGGCGGGTGCATCTTCACCTTCCAAACGCCGTTCGAATTCGTCATCATTCATGGTGCTTAATCAGGGTGACCAGCAATCGTATCGAATGGTATTGGCACATCTCGCGGATGGAACTGCGATCCTGAACGTCTCGCAACAGTACTGTTTGCACCGATCAGCACGTGCTTGGTTCGTGGTATCCCCGAATATCGATCTACGGGGAATGTGTATGCTGTAAAAGAGTCCATATCGAGGTATTGACCACGTTCAAGTTGCGAAGGGGGCGCGTCCGGAATGTCTTGAGCATCGTCTAAAATTTCTCCATCGTCACAGAAGCTTTCTTGACCATTGCTGTCCTCATCTAGCCTCTCCCCCAGTTGCTCAAGTCTTCCAGTAGCAGGTTGATTCATCTTTTCCGAAGGTCCTTCAATGCCTTGAGCTTGATCGCACAAATTTGCAGTCGCCTGTTCCTGGTAGATATCCAGCTGGTAGAAATTGCCTCTCATAGGATACACACCAATGATATCACCGTCATATTTCATCTCAGCTGCCAATGCCCCGAACGAAACGTTCACTCCAGCTTCGGTCATCTTCTTCAAGGAAAGCAGATTTGCTCTTACATCAGGCACATACAGAACGTCGTCTATGAGGCATTCAACTCCTTGGCTATTGATTCCCACAATTTGTCCTTTGTGTCACCCGGTAATCGATTCGTCGTTCTTCGCCACAGCAATGTTGACTGGATGCTTCAGTTTCTTCAAGCGAACGAAATACTCCTTCCGATTCACAAGATGATTGCTAGCACCGGAGTCCGGCTTGAAGGTATTTTTTCTCCGGCTGCAGTTCTCCTTGAACTCTCCACTCATGAACACAACTACCTTTCTGCCGCTCGCTGTGTTCGCTTCTGCTCCATCTTCATCTGGATCGTTCCTGCAGTCCTTCGTCTTGTGCCCCGCTGATATCGATGACATTTCCCTTGGAACTTCCATGACTCCTTCCGTTGTTCATTCCACGGCTCCCGAATGTTCCCAGCAAACGCTAATGGATCATCTTTGTGCACATCGGTCATGCGGTCGCTCTTCTTCATATCTTCTGTCAACAGCCTTTCTCTTACGGCATCCAGAGTCAGTTTGTCTTCGTCCAGGTTTTCTAAAGCTGTCACTAACGGATCGTAGGATTCCGGAAGAGTGACGAACAGCTGCGAAACCAAATCGCCTTCTTCAAGTTTTGCTCCCGCTGACTTGAGTTTCCATATGAGCTCATCGAACGTCTTCAGATGGTCCCTGATCGACGAATCTTCCGCCATCTTGAGCTTCTCGAGCTGCTTGCGTATGAGCGTTTGCGACGAAACCGACTTCTTGACGTAGACACCTTCCAACGTCGCCCATATGTCCTTGGCCGTTTCCTTCTCCCGGATCAAATCCAACAAATCATCGTGAATGAAGGAAATGATCAGATTCACTGCTTTCCCATCCATCTCTTGAAATTTCGATAATTCGGCTGCAACGGTTGGCGCATCTCTCTTGACCGCGTCCAGCAATCCGGCCGACTTCAGCAGTTTCTCGACTCTAAACTTCCAGTTCTCGAATACAGCTTCGGTGAACTGCAAAATTCCATGCACCACTTGTGTCGCCCATAACCTCTTGAAAGTAGAAACTAACGCACTGGTTGAATTAAGTACAACTTATATTTAGGTCTTCACAGGACGGAGGTTGTATTGATCGGGTAACTAGGATAGCGTACGAAGTACTTGATTACTTCGATTTTCAACAGTCCCCGCTCTCCTAATTACACCCTTTAAAGCAATGTTGAACAGCAAGCACGAAAGACCATCAGCTTGCCGTAACCCTCAGCGAGACTCGAAGGGACTCGAGAGTATCCCTGATACTCGAACTACGCACATTACTCGATCCATCATCGCCTTGATCAATTGTATCAGTTTATCCGGGAATCCTCACTCGTGCATAATCTGCCAAAGCAGGTCTCGATCGATTGTATCGTACGCCGATCTGAAATCAATGTACAAGTGATCTGCCCATATTCGCATAGTCGATGTAACCACCACTGGCAATGCCATCGTACAAAAGCTAATATATATCGAGTGTGCATATTTGTGACCAGTTTTATTCAATAGATCACAACATCTAACCCTTAGTTAGATGTCAACGTGGTAAATATCTTGAAATTTATATTTATTCATTGTTAAAATTCCAAAAGCGAGTTGAAAAGTACAGTGGCGCTTACATCGACTATGCGAATATGGGCAGTGATGTATGGGCACGTTGTATTCGCGGCGTTTCTGCAACACCTGGCGGCTTGCAAACATCTGATCCGTTGTAGCGCGTTCACCCATGAATCCAACCTGATATAGTCCCACGAGCTCTTTTGCAATTGGTGGTAGACGGCAGTATAATATTTGAGAGAGTATCTTGTAGGCAGCGCGCAGTAGTTTGATCACGTGATAGTTCTCGCAATCCAACTTGTCACTTTTTTTGTAGATGGGACACACACGATAGCTTACATCCGTTCTTCCGATAATACTTCCTCCTTCCAAATCTTGGTAATGACCCAGTGTAGTGCTCTCACCAGTTCTTCTCCACCGTGTTTGAGTAACTCGCTTGGTAGTTGATCTGCTCCAGCGGCTTTGTTGTTTTTCAACCGACCAACCTCCTCCTCAATCTCTTGGAGGTAAGGGGCTGGAAATCTTTCGTCCTGCGCACGTACTCCTAGATCTGCTACTACGTGGTATGTGCGGATTTTTTTTTTTTTTTGAAAAAGACACGGACACGTTTAATGCTTCAAGTGAGCTATTTGCTCTTTGAAGGAAGCACGACACTAGACAACGGACTAGCATGCAACGCCCAGTGGCACAGCCGAAAACTTTTCCTGACAGCCACGGCGGGAATCGAATCCGCGCTCCTCAGCACGATGGGACTAAAGGCTTAGTGACCTTAGCCACACGACCACGAAGCCACAAATTGGTTATATCCGAGAAGAATTTGCCGTCGATTAGAACGTGGTCATTTTGGTTTTCCTTTTGATGGTCTGGTTATGTCTAGGTGCCTTTATGAATATCTTTGCGGGGGATGAAAGTGCTTTGGACTACCATATCACGGGAGGCTGCAAAGTTTACACATTGCTGGCCGTTTTTATTCGATACGGCGTGCAGGCTGTTTCGCCCGATTGCACATGCAAGAGAAGATTTTTCTAAAAACCGATGAGTTCTACTACCCTATGACTCCAGTAGACAAAATCTTCATTCTAATCATTCATCCGTAATTTCATCAATGAACGGATTATTCATCTCCCGAACACTAATCGGAACGTGTCACGCAACGCGGGTGTTCCAACCACAGCTTGCAACTGTTATGAAGCAAGCCACTCATCAACAACCGAGAGAGCTCCTTCATCGTTTGTAATTAACGTTTTAGTGCCAATAAATTATGACTACCTCCACCGTGTCGCCCTGATTCACCCCACAACGAGCTCCCAGTTTCCCGAGCTTGATATGCTATCACTATAAAATCAATCTTATCTCATCAAATTAATCGCTCGAAATAAATTTTCTAATCACCGTGTTTATTAGACTACCCTGCGCGCTGCGTGGCCTGATCACAGCCCAACAGGTAATCGCGATACGGGTCTACGATCAGGCCTAATCTTTCCGATCTACGCGCAGTGGGATGTCTTGCGATACCTTTCTGGGGTGAGGCGAGTGATGATGACGATGGTGGAGTAGAAATTAGAAATTTAAATACCCTTGCGCTGTTCGTTGTGGTCACCGTTGTACCAACCAACGAAACAGTGGCCCAACTAATAAAGACATAAATTAGTCACTTGAGTCGCGCGCTGGGCTCAAGAGTCTTCTGAAACCATAAACATGTTGATTTTATAGTTTATCGATCGTGTCTCCTATATCTTCGTGTGGCAAGCGAGTGAGATTTTTTCGATTTTAAATAAAGTTTAATTTGACCAATTAACACTCGATTCGGGTCAGAAGCACGGGTGAAACAGTTCGATCTGTGTGTGGCACGTTCCACATGGTTAATTGGTTGGGGGTACAAATTGGAGCGCGGACAATGCGATGATCATGATCTAGTTGTTAGTGCGAGGGCATTCTCCGGTGGCGGCGGCAGATCAGTAACTGGCACCTGTTGCCACTGGATTGTGTGATTTCCTCGGTATGATCGCTTGCAATAGTGGTTTTCAATGTACTTGGAGTGTTTGCTTAGCTTTGAAAGTTTTAGAACAAACATTAAATGCAATCAACGCAGGTCTCCTAGCGACTAAACAATTATTCCGGTTAAGATGGTGAAGTATTGATAGAGTTGTGCGTATAACACCCCAAAGTTCTTTACTACTTTCAGTCCTGAGCATCCATAGTGATGCCGAGGGCCGAAATGTAAGATCTGCATTCTGAGCGGCTGCTCACTTTAGCTTTGACCCGAGCCCAGGTCAGATTCCTATCGACTTTCTTGGCCTCATTTAAAGCATCGCCATAAGCCCCTGAGTCTGCCTCTGCTGCGATATCCTGCCGGATTTCACTCCAGCGCTTGCTTGCAGATTGCTGAATGTTAAGGACTAAGACTGCGTACGCGCCAACCCATAGAGTCAATTTTCAACAACATTAGTAGCAACAGCTAGTAATCATAAACAAAAGAAAATCAAAACTTTCATTAGAAAGTGTCATGGGCCTCTAGAGTAGAACCAATGACGAATGCCATTTTGTGAATGTAGCTCCAGTTGAGAAACCCTGACTTAAACGGGTCTGCTTGAATCAGAAGTATCCCGCAATGTTCGCAAACTAACTGCACGAAGCAGTGCGATGCGGTGGTTGATAAGATGTCCATCAAAGAGCAGCCGACCTGCGGGTGGTTTGAGATCTGTTTGATTTCTGCGAATATGCAGCGTTTGCAGCGCGAACATTAATGCAATTGTATGGAGTGGCGATGTGCAAATTTACCCTCCCCTCACTATGGGATAGGGCGAGTGAAACGTGAGAAAAGGAAACACTTTGCAGTTGGTTGTTGGATTGTGGTGGCCGCGTGCACTGTGGACAGTTTACAGCTGGTAATGCGTTGAGCAAACATTTTGCTGCAGCGTTCAGGCGTTATTTATGGACTTGACTTTCATGTGGTTAAGTCAATGTTTAGCCAGTGAAATTGTGTTACAAACTCTGACAGTTTGTGTATTCTGGTGATCATAGCACATACCTACGTAGAAACCAGGGTATGTTAGGAGTTCTGAAGTCCAAGGATAGCGGTCTTATATGGCCAAAACCAACGGGATAGGTGTTTCCAAACTGCTTCCGAAAATTTTACCCAATGTCTTTAAATATTAAAATAGCATAATATCTTTGCGACAGAAACTTATTAAGGCCAAGTCATCGAGTGGAACTTAAAACCAACTCTAATTGAAAAAAAAAATCATCATTTGTCATTTTCCCATAATACATACCAATCACTGTGCATTCGAACAACAGCCACTAAAACAAACCATGAACCCCGCGCACTCTGTCTGTGATCCCAAACAACATTGATCCGAATAGCCTCTGTAGCTTTTACGAGCAGCGAAAACCACCGCACTACAACAGCCCGGTCAGCAAACCGCAAAACGTTCGAATGGATCAATTAACGAAGCAAATTTGAATTAGTGGAAAACCACCTCGGCGCTTTTTATTGACACCAATAATATTTATTCGTTCGTTCCTCCTGGGCGCTCGCTCTGTTGATTCGTTCGTTCGTTCAACCATGCAGAAGACCATGCCACATCGCACCGGTGTGGTGCGGTGGCAAGCATGACTCAACGAGCGCTGCATACCGTGTGTCTGCTGTGCAGTGCACTCTGCCTTCTGGGTTCTCGCCGCAGATGAAGATGACCCTGTCGAACTCATTCAATACTAATTAAAATAAATTGAGGTTTTGTTCAACATATTAACACATCAGGATTGCCATAAAAGTTTGAGACCGAAAGTGGTGGTCGTTGTTCTTTATGCAAAAATGGCTTGCAGAATAAGTTCACAGCTTTGTATCAGTCGATTTTCACAAATTTCTGCAAGCTCGATTTGATTTCATGATGTCAAGTTTCTTTTTTAGCCACAACTCCCACTGACGATGCGTTTTTGTGTTTCACAGCCGTTATCAAGAAACTGAAGTAGATGAATCCCTCCATCACCTCGAAGGTATCCCGTCTATCGTAACATTGCTGATACGACTTATCAGATCTCGCTCACTTCGTTTTGAACGCATCTAAGTATTCTTACCTCCAATCAGACCTTTGCTGTTTCGCGTTTCAGATGATTGAAACAGTAGTTTGGAAATACATAAGCATAAGCATTGGTGATCGTACACTTCGTAGTTGCTATGCCGTGACAGACCACAGTTAGCGGAATTGCACAGAGAAGCACATCCTGAATGTACAGTACACGTTCCGAGAGCTCTAACTTTATTGGGTCAATAACGGCGCCGACCACTATTTTATATGCTGCGTTCAAAGTGTTATTCCAGGTCATCTTCCGTCGTCCGTCACCTGAAACGAATGAGTTCGTGGGAAGATATTAGGCCGGCTTCATCGACAGCCGGTCGACAACGGACCAGATCGTCACCGTACGGCAAATCCTCCAGAAATGCCGTGAATACCAGGTCTCAACGCATCACCTGTTCATCGACTTCAAATTGGCATACGACAGTATATACCGCGCAGATCTATGAAGAATTATGGGCGAAAACGGCTTTCCTGGGAAGCTGACAAGACTGATTAAAGCAAAACTGCGCGAGGGTTTCGGGTGAACTATCCAGTTCATTCGAATCTCGGGACTGCGACAAGCTGACGGACTCTCATGCCTACTCTTCAACATCGATCTGGAAGGTGTAATGCGACGAACCGGGCTCAACAGCCGGGGAATTATTTTCACGAAATCCGGTCAGTTTGCGTGCTTTGCGGACGACATGGACATTATCGCCAGATCATTTGGAACGGTGGCAGAGCTAAACACCCGCCTGACATGCGAAGCAGCAAAGGTCTGACTGGTGGTGAATGCCTCAAAAACAAAGTACATGCTGGTAGGCGGAACTGAGAACGATCGGGTCCGTTTAGGTAGTAATGTGACGATAGACGAGGATACCTTCGATGTGGTGGAGGAATTCGTCTACCTCGGATCCTTACTGACGGCTGACAACAACGTGAGTCGTGAAATTCAAAGGCGCATCATCGACGGGCGCACCTACGACGGGCTCCAGAAGAAGCTGCGGTCTAACAAGATTCACCCACGCACCAAACGTACCATGTACAAAACGCTGATAAGACCGGTGGTCCTCTACGGACACGAGACATGGACCATGCTCGAGGAGGACCTGCCAGCACTCGGAGTTCTCGAGCGACGCGTGCTAAGGACAATCTTCGGCGATGTGCATGAGAATGGTGTGTGGCGGAGAAGGATGAACCACGAGCTCGCTGCTCTTTACGGCGAACCCAGCATCCAGAAGGTGGCCAAAGCCGGGAGGATACGGTGGGCAGGGCATGTTGCAAGAATGCCGGAATGATTCGGTTGGCACAAGAAGGCGTGGAGCACAGAGAGCACGATGGGCGGACCAGGTGGAGCGTGAATTGGCGAGCATTGGGCACGACCGAGGATGGAGAGCGGCATCCACAAACCAAGTATTGTGGCGTGCTATTGTTGAT
The DNA here is from genome assembly GCF_035046485.1 of Aedes albopictus. NCBI lineage: Eukaryota > Metazoa > Arthropoda > Insecta > Diptera > Culicidae > Aedes > Aedes albopictus. Next base: position 66,338,738 of record NC_085137.1, read on the forward strand.
TATGTCTTGTCTTAAATGTGATGTTGAACAAATAAATATATGTATGTAACGGCACCGGCCACGTCCTTACGGTCAGCTGGGAAAGGGAAGGAATGTTAGTTTGACAACCGTTGCTACTAGAGGATGTATATACTACTGTGCCTTTCGCAGTTGTCATGGGAAGGAACTGTGAACATAAACATTACACACATACGGTCAATTATGTCACCTCACAATTTAGAAGAATGATTCAGAATAAAATTTGGAGGATGTCTTATGTAACGAGATAGTTCTTGCACCACCGCACAATTAGGAGGACTGGTGAATCATTTTACAATAATACTTGCTTTCATTACCATGATATTAAGTTATTGAACCAAAACTTTGTTGTGATATTGATAACGACGGACCGTAAAAACTAAAGGAAACATACTGTAACATAACTGAGGAACAAAATACTATGGCCAGCACCTCATAGTGATAGACTATACAAATGGGTAGGTAAATATGAAAAACGCAAGAGAATACAAATTGATGGGAAATCAGAAAATACTGATTCGATCAAACAGAAATTAATTCGACACTCACACTGACGAACTAAACAAATTAGGTGAAAGATTGTTACATGCATACAAAAACAGATATTATAACAAACATCAACAGGAAAATCATAGATTAATTCTTTAAAATATGGTAAGAATTCAATCATGAATGTTTAACTATAATACGGAACGAGCTCACCCATTAGGATCCATCTTTGCGTCTACCGGAGATCATGCAATTACACCAGTCAATATGATAACACAGCGCAACATTTTTTTGTCTCAAAAGCAAACTTATGTGTCTCCGAAGGTTTTTGGGCCGCTGAATCCAAATCCGGGCTCAGATTTGCTCCAACACGTCACAATTTTGAGCTATACCTCAATTTATAGGGCAAAATATGCGATTTTGGGCTTTTTTGACTGCAAGCCATTAAGCATGGAAATATTTTTTTTGAGCAATCACAAGGTTAATTGGTCAATTAACATCTAAATTAACGACTCATGCAAAATATTTCGTTTTACCTAATCAAATTTGATAGATTTAAGCATTTTATGTTAGTATGAAAACTTGCATGCAACTTTCGGAGGGTGACTTGTATGGGAAATATCGTACCTAACATAAATCGCTTAAAACTATCAAAATCGATTTGGTAATACGAAGTATTTTGCATGAGTCGTTAATTTAGATGTTAATTGACCAATTAACCTTTTGATTGCTCAAAAAATATATTTCCATGCTTAATGGCTTGCAGTCAAAAAAGCCCAAAATTGCATATTTTACCCTATAAATTGAGGTATAGCTCAAAATTGTGACGTGTTAGAGCAAATCTGAGTCCGGATTCGGATTCAGCGGCCCAAAAACCTTCGGAGACACATAAGTTTGCTCTTGAGACAGACCAAAAGTTAATTTTTGTTACGCTGTGTAACCATTCGATGCCTTGGAAATATCTACACGACCGAGCATCACAAACGGAAATAGAGACGAACCAGCCAAGGGCTGAAAGTCTCTTTAATAAAGACAAATCAATCAATCAATCAACAAACGGAACTCAATTCTTCCATTTAGCAGCGCGCACACACATCGTCTGACGACATTTTTCGCGGGACTACACTACCGAGTAACATTCTTCGTTGCTGACGACCGAGCCAACCAAATAGAAGTCCTTCCACAATAAAATAATAACACGAAACTGTATCCCTGCGTTCACCTAATCTAATCTAAGAGAAGTACTCGTCGTTGTCGCTAGCACATCGCCCAGAACTGAAACATGCGGCAATCAAGAAAAAAACCATCACACCGGCGAACACGAGGGAAACCTCCTGAAACAGTAGTTAGGGAAATTCAAGTGAGAAAAACAATTCGCTCTCACTTGTAGTTATTGGGCACAAACGCAAGTGTGTTGTTGGGTCTCCAGTTAGCCTAATGGTTATGGCTATGGATCGCCAATCCGGAGACGGGCGGGTTCGATTCCCGTTCCGGTCGGGAAAATTTTCTCCACTCCCTGGGCATAGTGTATCATTGTACAGTACTTGCCTCACAATATATAAATTCATGCAATGGCAGGCAAAGAAAGCCCTTCAATTAATAACTGTGGAAGTGCTCAAAGAACACTAAGTTGAAGCGAGGCAGGCCATGTCTCTCAGTGGGGACGTAGAGCCATAACAAAGAAGGAGTGTTCATGATGTGGTTTCGGAATCAATTTGGATTTCTATTCCGCATAAACGTTACATGTTCTGTGGCTTAGTTAGTTGAAGCGCCATCTCTCAATTGGTCAATTAGCAACATTTCGTGCCTTCTAATAACAAGTTTTTACAGTAAATATAGAACAGCTCTACAGTGTATGCCAATCCGAAGCTAAGATTAGCAGATTATTACACCTACTTCTTTGTATTTATAACGTTGCCCAAAGCTGAGTTTCTAAGATGACGTCGACGACGTCCACCACTCGGAAGACTCCAACCATATGCGAACCCTGAAGAAAACACTGCGGTCCCTACTGAACAGGTTTCTAAATATTTGTGGGTTTGTTGATAAGTCGAATAAAGTCACAAGTGTAAATCAGGTGACGGATGAACTTTAGAAGCTCAATGGAGTATGAGAGAAGGTGAACGATGTTATCCTGGAGATCGAGACCCACGATAATTTCACGGAAGAGGATGAGATCTGCATCAAGCAGCGGTTCTACGGCCCATACAAATTTCCAAAACTTTGTATCAACGAAAATCTACGATGGGTGAGGGAAGGTTCTGAGATGGCCAAAATTAAATCAAGGTAGTTTATGGACAACACCTAAGAAGTCGATGTTGTTGGACAAGGTGAAGGATTTCGAATAACCGCAGTATTTAAACCAATCCACCCGTAGCCTGGATAGAACGCAACAACTTCCACTGATTAAGCTGCAGACGTTCGATGGTAACATAGGCGACTGATTGAGCATCCGCGATCTGTATACGTCGCTCATACACTGGAAAACGGACTCACCCGATGTGGAAAAGTTCCATTATCTTGAAGGATGCCTCGCAGGTGAAGCGAGGCTCTAGTGGACCCATTGGCAAACAATCAGGTCGCATGGGATATCTTCACGAAGCGGTATAACGACAGCAAACAGTTGTAGCAGTTCAAGCTACCAAAACTGACAAATGAATCGGTTTACGAGTTGCAATCCTTGTTGAAGGAATTTGAATTCACCATTCAAAAACTAGATCAACTAGTTCAGCTCGCTGAGTACAAAGACTTACTGCTTCTAGATGTTTTGTGCGTTCGTCTAGATCCAGTTGCGAGAAGGAGTTGAGGGAAGCTTTCATCAACATAGGAGCAGTACGCAATTAAGGAGCTAACCGAATTTCTCCAACGCAAAGTCAAGGTTCTGAGATGTCTACCAAAGAAATCTCCTAATTTGAAGCAAGAAGGTCGTACGAATTCTAGCTATAGTACAGCTCAGGCATAGAGATAGATGCTGCATGACATGCTCCGAGGATCATTTTCTGTACCAGTGACCGGTTTTCCAACAACTGTGTATATCCGATCGAGACAAGACTTGACTCATACACACTCAGACTCAACTTTGCAGTTCAGGAATTATTTTATTAGAAAAAATCGGTTAAGTTCAGAAACCACCGATTTCCGATGATTAATGTTCGTTTTACAAGTGTTCGGTGAGTTTCTTATCCATCGATTTGTGATTTAGTCGTCATCTGTCAAATGCAGTGTATTCAAAAATTGACCGTTAGTTACATATATATTGTTAGTGATTTGTTGAAAATTTCAGTAAAATCAGATAGAATTTCAAAAAGTTATAGAGCGTTACTACTTTTACAACTTCGGAGATTTTTGAACAAATTTTCAAAACATTTTTGGTTGCTACATATGACATATAAAATATTGCTCAAGTACTGCTCAAAATCAACGGAAATCTTTATTACTCATCGTACTTTGTACTTCCGAGGGGCCACCATATCCGCTCGGGCCCCCACAATCCCTATTCCAGGCCTGGGTGCATGAAAAACTTGTGTGGCTAAACGAGCTCTACAAGAAAGTCACGTAAAACCCGCTCTGTTTCGAATATTTTAGGTAAATGTCATCGACTATCTTTCAAATTGGCTTTTTTCGACGGTAGTCCATGACATTTACCTGGTGATTGTCTACATCGTGATGCTTTTTCACCCAAGAAACGGTGCTCTAGGAAATTTGATTTATGTACTCCAAATACCTTGTCCTTAAGTTAAAAAGTATGCGTTGCAGCACTCGACTTATTAAATATCGCAAATAGGTCAACATATTATCTACTAAATGCATTCTTGGATGACCATCTCCACAAGGTTCACAACTCAGGAAAACATAAAAGATCAATATTTCACATCGCCACACGGAAACAAACATTTCCACTGCACCACCGCCACCCACCCATCGGATTGGCATCCCATCCTGGTGATAGGTATTAACGAGGCGGAAAACCGTCACACTTTTCTTTGATCACGACGACAACAACGACGACGACCTGAGAGCGTTAAGCCGTGCAGTGCAGTGTGTGGTGTGTTTAATCGCGGTTACCTACAGACGACGACGTTGGTTGAGACCTGTTGCTGCTTCTCCTCTCGAGAGGATGAGCCAGAAACGCCAAACAACCCAGGAACACACATTGATCGTTGTTCCGCAGCGCACCCATGGGTCTTCTTCGATCGGGAAAGGGCATAAAATGCATCTGAAGATGCTTGCCTATTTATTCGCCGTCAAGCTGAAGGGCCCTTCGGAAAGTTTGTTGTTTTTTCTCCTTTCTCGCCCCTCGAAAGTGCACCGAAACATCATCATCAAATATTTTAATGCTCATCCGAGGCCGCATCTTTTTCTTATTTGACAATGGAAAAAAGTGTACAAAAAATAAAAGCTGAACGAGGGATATACACTTGAGCCGTGGGGTGGACATCGGCCTGGATCATATACACACACGAAGGGACAGGTATAGCTTTTCAAATAAATTCACCGAAGCGAGTAATTTCGAGTAGTTGACCATGCAAATATTAACCGCGTCGTGCCATTCCGATGGGGGTAGGATGGGGGTCCCCGGTGAAATTATGTGGGGCAAAATCAATCACCTAAGCGTACCGGCTGGCTAGAGGTCCGTCAGCCTTTCGGGAGCTCGTCGCCGGTGTGGTAACGGACGGTGTCGAAGGAATGTCCTCCGTAAGTGATTTTGCAACCGACGACGATGACGACGGTGGATGATCGATCCTAAGACTAAGAAGATGGCTCGGCACGGCACGCATTCCACAGCGGCTCTGCGACGACGAAATCCGATACTTTTGCTCCTTTGGTTGCTGTTTGCTGATCGATACCTCGTCGTCAGCCAGCAGCGCAAAAGCAGAACGGAACTGATACTCTTGAGAAACATGACATGCTTCGGAGCCTTTGAAGAGCGCACCTTCTGCTACTCCTCACGGGGATATGGCTGGCGCTGGCTGCTCCTGAGTCAAACTGTCCTGTTGAAAGTCAATTAATGGACATGTCAGCAAGTTTATATAACAAGACATTCAGATATAGCGCGAAATGTGTTCGTCCGTTCGTTGGACCTGGCGCAATGAACGAGCAGAAATTATTTGCTTTTTCAAGCGAGGGTTACCCTAAAGTTTATCCTTTCTTGCCATTGACCGAAGTGTGGTCACTGTGGGGCCACGCACCTTCACCTAAATAGCTCGCATTAATGCAATCGCTCACACTGCCCTGTACCTAAATCATTCCGCGATCGCAGAAAGACATAGTGTACCGTGGGGCAACAATACAATATAGAATTGTGATGTCACGCTCGAAAGAAGCACATTTTATTTGAACTCCGGTTCATTTTTTATTTATTATTATTTTTTACTATTGTTTTTAGCACATGTGTTTCCAATGGTAGTTCAGCCCCACCTTCCGCTACAAACTTAAGTAGGGCTGCGTGTGAACGCCGTCCCGCGCCGCGGCGCTTGATTACAGCCAGCTGGACTGCCACATCGAGAAGGAATCCAGCGCCTTGCAACTCTGAGCATTGCACTGCCGCACATTTTCCCACACAATTGAAAGTGCATATCGTCGTTGTTGTGTGATTGGAGGTCGATTCGTTGCCACTGATTTATTTCACATTTCGCATTATTTTCAATTTAATGAATTCGGAAAAAAATGATACCATATCATCGACAAGGATCTCTCATTAAGATGTGACTATCGATCGATTGTATTGAAGCTGGCAAGTGTTGATTTCTGGGTTCACATCATTGGCGGTTGCTTGGGGTGAGACATATAGTCATATTTAAGCATGCAATAAATCAGGAGTTGTATCTTTTAGGTGTTATCACAAAAAAAAAACCCAGATTAATCCACCTAGTGGTGATAGTGCCTTTCTCGTTGAATATGTACTCATGATCTTTATGTCGACATAAGCCTGAGAACACTTATACGCTTAATACGATTCATGTAAAATTTGACCTCCTTATGAACCAAATTGCGCACAGTAATTTTAGACGCAAAAAGAAAAACTTTATTCAGTGTTGATGCGATCAAATTATAATTATCCCATAACACGTTGATACATCCTACTTTATATTAACACCACAGGAATTTGAAATGGTGTAGTTTGATGAGATTGCTTTGGTAACGATATTGTTCTCTTCCATATATGAAGACTTTTACTATTTCTTCACTTTTAACCTCACTCAAACCCAACGTTTACCAGGCTATCAAAAAAGCCACGATTTGATTTATCGCTAACATTGGTTTTGTTCTCTTTCATAATTCCACTATTTGATGTGCCGCATGCATGGGTTTGGTTCAATTTAACGTTTGACCATTTCCGGCGGGCACCTGGAACTGATTCTATGACACTACTGGTTGTCCAAAATATTGTCTGTGGCTATTTTCTTGTCAACTGGTTATCAGGCTGCCTAAAAAACCGCGAATTGATGTGTTACATGGGGAGCATCCATTAAGTATTTCACGCTGAAGTTGGGAATTTTCGAAGCTCTCCCTTCCCTCTTCGTACGGATTTTCCTATACTTAATACTTTGCTTGTCACACTTAAACAACCCTCTCTTCCCCTAGGATCGTTACGTACTTAATAGATGGCCTCATGCATGATTTTGGTTTACTTCTATATATTACCATTTCCGGCGGGGTACTCGTTACCTGTTCTTCAACACTACCGGTTCTCCCAAATGTGTGTCTGAGACTTTTTGCTTAAAAACTGTTAATTAGGTTATTGAAAAAGCCGCGATTTAGAGTGTCGCATGCATAGGTTCGGTTCACTTTTATATTTTACCACTTATGACGAGACACGCAAAATCGGTTCCCGGACAGGACTTGCTTTCCCAAATTTGGTCTGCGACTATTTTCTTGCTAACCGTTCATCAGGTTATCGAAAAAGCCGCTATTTGATGTGTGGCATGCATGGGTTTGGTTCACTATTATATTTGGACACTCCCGGAGGGACATCCGGAACCGGTTCAGGAACACTACCAGTTCAGATATGGTCGGAGACTAGTTTCTTACTAACCTTTCATTAAGTTATCAAAAAATCCGTTTATCCGGTTATCTGATGTGTCGTATACATGGGTTTGGTTCACTTTTATATGAGGCCATTTCCAGCGAGACACCCGGAACTGGTTCCGGAATACAACCGGCAGGTTCCAATGTGGTCTGAGCCAACTTCCTTAATAACCGGGCATCAGGTTATTGAAAAAGCCGTGATTTGATGTGTCGCATGCATGGGTTTGGTTCTCTTTTATATTTGGCCACTTCCGGCGGGACATCCGGAACCGGTTCCGGAACACTACCGGTTCAGATATGGTCTGATATTATTATCCTGCTAACCGTTCATCAGATTACCGAAAATGCCACTGTTTGATGTGTCGCATGAATGAGTTATGTTCAATTTTATATTTGGCCAGTGGCCACTTCCGGCGGGACACCCAGAACCGGTTCCGGAACACTACCGGTTCTGATATGGTCTGAGACTATCTTCCTGCTTACCGTTTATCAGATGATCGAAAATGCCGTGGTTTGATGTGCCGCATGGATGGGTTTGCTGCATTTTCATGTCTAGCCCCTCCCAAGGGTACCGGTCCGGAACACCTAAATGGCCATAACTTCGGAACGGCTGGACCGATCCGAACCATTTTCAATAGGAAACAATGGGACCAGATTCCGCGTCGAATGAATCGTCGGTCGTTAAAATCGGTTGATGTTTACTATCTAAAAGTTAGGTGACTTTTTTTGTACACACACACACACACATACGCACACACATACATACACACACACACATACACACACACAGACATCATCTCAACTCGTCGAGCTGAGTCGATTGGTATATAACACTTGACCTCTCCGGAGGCTCTATCAAATTTTCGTTTTTGGAGTGAACATATAGCCTTTCGGTACATCTTGGTGTACGAGAAAGGCAAAAATTAAACTTTCACCAAATTCAAATTTGATTGTCCATATTCTCTGTGACGATCAGGTGCTCACCAAGGTGCTGCTCCCACCTTTCAATCCATTTAGCAAAAGACTCTCGTCCTCCGTTTTCAGTATACATTTCAGTTTGTGACGCAATGGATTTTATACAAAATATGCTCCAGATTTACATCGTTTATTGAATGACCATAAACGAGATCCCCGGTATGAATTTACAGGGATTATTTCAGAATCTTGAAGTCAGCGATGTCGTTGGAATCAGTCAAAGTTACTCACTAAGTTACAAGCTTCCATGTCAAAATTTGTTAACTTCCACAATGATGCAACTTCAGATGTTCATCGAAAATAATGAGACTCATATTTTATTTATTTTGTCTTAAGCATGATCAATTTTAGTTAGAATGGTCCAAAAAATCAAAGTTTTTCATAACTTGGTGTTTCTTGTTTTCATAGTTTCATAAAGATTAAAAATGTAATCTTTAAAAAAAATGTCCTGTATGGGAAAACTATTTACCTTAGAAACTTCATATCTCAAAACCTGAAAAGCATACATCTTGGATTTCTTCAGGAATTCCACAAGGATTTTTTTTTAGAAATTTTACAAGGAATTACTCTGGGAATTTGAAAAGGACTTCCTTTAGAAAATCCTGCGCTTATTGTTTCATAAATTGCTCCATAAATTTCTGCAGAAATTTATTGCTCTTCAGATTCTTTCAGAAATTCGTCCAGGTATTTGAGGGCTAATAATTGGAGATCGAGTAATAAGTAAGACGGGTAAGGGGCTGTCCATAAACTGCGTGATCTTTTTTCTGTTTTTTTTCAAAACCAACTCCCACTCCTCTGCGTGGTCTTTGGTTCATACAATAAAATTTAATGTTGTATGGACTATGGTCTTTGCCCTCCTTCTTCTTTTCTGATCGCGGCCAACAGCTGTCAACCGCTGTGTATAGGGTTAGTTGCGTTGACTATATGCCATAACTGACCCCCCCCCCCCATTACCACTCCTAATTAAACAACAATCCTAACACATCATTTGTCTGAGTCATTGCCTACATTATTTTAGATTCATTCACCATAATCTTTTACAGAATTGTGTCAACAATTCCTTCATGTATTTATTTGAAAATATCTCCAGGTATTTCTTTTAATGATTGCTCCGAGATTCTTGGAGGGGTTTTCAGAAAATTTCCAGTTTTTATGAGAATCTTGCAAAATTTGTAAAAAAAATCCTCCTTGAATTATTTTTCAATTTTTTCAAATGCTTCATTTTGGAATTTTTCTAAAGATTCCCGCAGAAGTTATTTTTTCATAATCATTCAATGAACTTCGTTGGAAGTTTCTCCAGTTGGATTCTTCCAGTAATCCCTCTAGAGATTATTTTAGAAATTCTGTCACAGATTCGTTCAAAAAGTCCTCCAACGATTCCTTCTGAAAATCCGAAATTTATATTTCTGTCAGTTTGTTTTTCAAAGTTCTCTGTATAAGTTCTGCCTGGGGATATCCCCTTTATATTTCCTTCGGAAAATCACAAAGGAATGCCTCTGAAATTCCTCCAGAAATTTCTCCAAGAATCTTCCATGAATTTCTTACAAAAATGACTAACTGATTCCTATTGAATTTCTTTTGGGAATTATATTTTAAAATCTTCCAATAATCGTCTAGGAATTGCATCAACCCGGGAGCGGTCACGCCATGTTCTGAAGACACGCATCTCAAAGAAAAAATGCACGCTTGTTAGACACAGCGTGAGCTAAAGGAAGTCGGAGACAAAAATGCTCGAAAGCTAAGGTATTCTTCCAAAAATATGTTAATAAATTCTATTAAAAATTTCAACAAGGGTTGTTCCAGAAGTTTCTTCAGTTATGCGACTGTTAATTTCTTCAAAAAGTTTTCTTAGATTCCTTCAAATATTCATCCAAGGGATTTTAAAAGAAATCTTATGATAATTCTACAGTGATAGCCATTTGTTTAGCCGAGGCCCAAAAATCTTCAAAAAAGTGTCAGGAAACTCATACAAAAGATTATGAGATAAAACTTGTTTATGGCAGTAAGTACTGTTTTATGAAAAGGTGATACATCCAACTTACATATACACTGAAACAAAAACGAGGGTGAAAACCCTTCAAATGTCATTTTTTGGTGAATGAAAAATGTGTTTTCAATCATTTATTTTTTTGTAATTTCGTGAGTGTATTTTAAGGATATACCCCAAGGCATTTGGTTTATGGCGTGTTAGCAAGATAATTGACCTTAAAAGTTTATTTATTTGTGAAATTCCAACAAATATTACAACAAATTGTCCCGATAAGGAGAAACGATGATAAATTAATTTATGTAAATAAAATGCTAGCTGTAAACACTCTAATGTAAGCTAGATTAGTTGTTTTTATATTATGGCACATACACATTGTTGGAAATGTTTAAATTATTGCATAAAATGTCGTGAGAAAATAAGGTTTTCGGTAGGTTAAACATCAAAATGGGATTGATAAAATCAGAAATAAGTAATACTGTGTAGTAATAAACACGTATCCTAATGCCTCTGAAGTATAACCGTATAATACTAGCATTACTAAATAAATTCTAAGACTGCCAAGCAAAAGAGCTGCAAGAAGAGTCGGAATTTTTGATCCCTGCAGATGCTCAAACAAACATGCATGACATGGTCAAAACATTGGCTTATTTAATGCAATCTGATGAAATATATTATAAATGAGTCTGAGATTTGAACCACATTCATTTGTAACATGACTTATTTAAAAAGAATGCTAAATTATGAAACAAGTAGTTCATGCTAGAAATTTGAATACTTTGGTTGCAATTTCTCAAAATGTCAGGCGTCCAATGTCTGTAATTTCAGCCAGAATACAGTCTAGCTGATATTGGGAGTTATAAGTAGACGTAATAGTACTAAACGCTGTGATTTATGCAAGTTAAACTAACATATTTCATGAAAACAAACCACAACAAATCTCAATTTGGAAACATTGTGTACATGTAAAATAAATATGGCAACACTTCTGAAAACGATGAAATTCATGATTTACAAGTCGATCTATATTGCACGTCACCATACAAAATGATTGTGTTGGATAGGGTAACGGTCGAATTTTGGACCCCTAGAGCCACAGTAGGAGTTCCTGGAGGAACACCATGAGAAATTTATGGGAAAATCTTTGGACAAAAAATTCTGGAGAAATCACCGGATGAACTTCTGGAAGAATCTTTGGAAAAATCTCCTTAGGAAACCTTAGAAGGATTCTGGAATGTATCAATGTAGAAATTTCAACAGAAATCCTATGGATTACTGGAGGAAACCATTCTGAAATTTCTAAAGAAACCCCATCAGGAATGTCTGGGAAATCAAAAGGCAAATTTCTTGAAGAAAAAACCTGCAGAAATACCTCGAGAAGTCCCTGAAAGAACTGGTAGAGGTATTCTGAAGGTATCCACAGAGAAGGCCTAAGGCCCTGATGGAATCACAGGAGCAGTTTCTGAAAAAATCTCAGGAAGATTTCCCGGGAATTCCAGCAAGAATGCCAGGATAAATGCCTAAAGTAATCACTAAAATCATTCCTAGAGGTACGGTAATAAATAAATTAATAAATTCCTGGCAGAACAACCGAAGCAATTTTTAAGAAGATTTCCCGGAAGGATCGCAGCAAGAAAGCCAGGAGAGAGCTCTAGAGGAACCCCTAGCAGAGTTTCTGAAGAACCACAGTTAGAATTTCTGGAGGAGTCTTAGCAAGAATAGTTGGAAGAACCACAGGAATAGTACGTGAGGAATCCCTGCTGGAATTTCTGGATTAAGGCCAAGGAGAGCTCCTGGAGGAATCCCATGGTAAATAACTGGAGGAATCCCTGGATAATATCTCTGAAGGAATTCCTAGACAATTCACCGGAGGAACTTCTATAGGAATGCCCGGAATATTGCCATCCTTAATCCTAGAAAAAAATCCTGAAGAAATCCTACGAGAAATCTGTTGGAGAACTCCTGGAGGTATTACAGTAAGAATTTCTGGAGGAGTTCTAGGAGGAATTGCTGGTAGAACCACAGTTGCAGTTGCTTGACGGATTATAGCTGAAATGTCTGGATAAAATCTATGAAGATGTTCCTGGAGAAATCACTGGAGGAACTTCTGGAATAATCAATGGAATTTTGCCTTGAATGATCCCACCAAAAGTTCTTGATGAAATTTATGGAAGAATTCCTAGAACATCGGGAGATTTCATGGAAGGTGTTTCTAGAGAAATCCTGGAAGAAATTTAAAGATTTTTTTAAAAGGTTTTTTATATTTTAAACTTTTTTTTTTATTGTTTATGTCTTCCGTAGGAGTAATTGATTTAAGCGGATGCTCCTTATTACTAGTTTCCAAACTTCGCTAATTTGTGTGTTTTTCCAATGTTTTTGTTTACCAAAAGGCTATTTGCAGTTCAGTAGGAATACACGGGCCTATCCTGATGCATAGAAAATAAATTGCCTGTATTTCCTACGAAACCGTTTTTCTTGGATCGCAGTTGTTAAGAAATGATTCAAATGATATTCTCTGTTGGTAGTTTCTATCAGTATCTATCGAGAAATATCTTGAGCGATTCCTGTTGAACACGAAATTGGGCTTAAGGATTTGTGGAAGAAATGAAAAGGTTTGGGAGACAACTAAAACTAGCTCCCCATCCCATTTTCAAACTAAAAACTAGCTCCCAGATCATTTTCAAATTGGTAATTGAAAAATAAATTGTGAATGTTTGTAGACTGATTCTAAAATTAAATGGTCCTTATGAACCCATGTTACTGGCTACGACTATGTGTGATATTTTTTACCAATAAAGAAAGATTCCTAACACTCTATTTGTGAAGTAAAATGAGAATTTGTTGAGCTATTGCTTTCTAAAATTTGTGTATATTTTTCTAGAAGCTGTCCCTCATTACTATTTCCCTGGCTTCGCCTAATTATTGTATTATTTTTCTTATAAAGTTCATCGTCTCAAGGTGCTTATCGTGGAAGAAAGACATTATTTCCCTGCAACGCGGTAAGAAAAATATTTGATGTTACCTTTCTACCACTCCACCACCCCCCCCCCCCTTAACTATTTTCTTGCTACGACTATGCCTAATTCTTCCAAGGTGGGTTCTGGTGGCTTACTGGGATAAAACAGAAAGAATAAATTTGGATTTAATGACTGAGAAATTAGTATGGAATATTGATTATGTGTACTGATTTGAGAACTCAATTTCTCTGCCCCTAGCGAGCCCATATCACTGGCTACGCCTATGTGTGATATTTTTCTCGATATTGCAAGATACTTAGCTTGGCGCAAGAAAATTGATTATTTGTTACTATATGGTCAAGTTATAATTTTTTTAAATTTTTGGACGGTTTTGGAAAATTGCCCCTTATTACTGTTTTTCCTAGCTCCACCCATGATTTGCATTTTTCTTGGAAGTACTTCACCTGAAGATTCTAACCGTGACAGAAAATCATGATTCGCTTGCAAAACGGGGCTGATATGAATTTTTATATGTTTGGCGAACACATAAATGGGGTGCCCCCCATTTGCCATTATCCTTGCTACGACTATGTTCGATATTTTTTCTAGCAAGGTGAGTGTTGGCGGTTTACACTGATGGAAGAAAATTGTAATTATATGGATTAACAGCAAAGATATAAGCATTTGAATTAGTGTAACGCTGTTTTTAAGGAGGTGCCCCTCTTTGAAGAGCCCCTTTTTATCGTTTTTCCTCGCTACGACTATGTATGAAAAATTATTATAAAAGAGCAACCAAAGCAATGGTGATCGTTTTTGAAGGAGGTTCTAAATTCCGGAGTGCTAATTTTCGGAACGAGTTTCCCCCGATAGGGCATTTAATTTGGCTGCGATTGTGCGGGAAAATTCGAACCAAATCGGCAGTTACAGGTTCTATCGAATCACACTGGACGAGAACACTGTAACTATTGAGTCCCTGAAGAAGGTCCCAAACGGACCGAAACGTCTTACAAATTAACATAAATAGTGTTTTATTTTTGTCAAGATTGACAAGCCACCACGAAACAGTTCATCAGGTAATCAAAAACCCACAATTTTATGTGTTGCATCCATTTACTTGGTTCACTTTTTAGCACCTTAGCACGGGATACCTAGAACTGATTCTGGAACACTATCGGTAGTCTCAAATGCGGTCTGAAATAATTTTCGATAACCGTTCAACAGGTTATCAGACGCTGTTCATGAGCTGCATGCAAGGGTTTTGTTTATTTTTACTTTGAACCACTTCCGGCGGGACACCCGGAATCGATTCCATGACACTATCGGTTATCCTTAATATGGTCTGAGACTATATACTTGTTAATTATTCATCAGGCTATCCAAAAAGCCGCGAAATGGTGAGTCGTGACAGTCGGAACCAGTTTCGGAACACGACCGGTTAGTTCTAATATGATCTAAGGCTATTTTCTTACAAACCGTTTGGCAAATTGTTGAAAAAAAAAGAAGCTTTTCGATGGGTCGAATGCATAAGTTTATTTACTTTTAGATGTGAACACTTCCCTGAGACTATTTTCTTGCTAACCGTTCATAATATTATAAAAAAAAGCTGCTATTTAAAGTTTAATGGCGCATGGTATGGTTCTCTTCTACATTTTACCACTTCCGAAGGGACACCATAACCCGTCCTGGAACACTATGAGTTCTCCCAAATATGGCCTGAGGCTTTTTCCTGACAAACTGTTCATCAGAAAACATAAAAGCCGCGATTTCATGTGTTGGTTCATGTTGCTTGCATGGGATTGGTTCACATGTATATTTTTTCACTTCCGGCGGGACCCCTGGAATCGGTTCCAGATCACTGCCGGTTGTTCCAAATATGCTCTGAGACTATTTTCTTGCTAAATGTTCATCACGTTACTTAAAAAGCCGCGATTTGCGGGTTTGGGTCACTGAGATTCGACCACTTCCATCAGGATACCCGGAACCGGTTCCGGAAAACTACCGGTGGTTTCAAATGTAGTCTGAGCCAATTTTCGTAAATCGTAAAATAGTATAATCGTAATCGTAAAACCCACGATTTGATGTGTCGCATGCCTAAGTATGTTATATTTAGCCATTACCGGCTAGCAACCCGGAACTAGTTCCGGAACATCACTGGTTCAGATACGGTCTGAGACTATTTCCCTGCTTATCGTTCATCAGGTTATCGAAAAACGTACCATTCGATGTGTCTCATTCATGGGATTGGCCACTTCCGGCGGGACACCCGAAACCGGTTGTGGAACACTACCGGTTCAGATATAGACTGAGACTATTTTCCTGCTAACCGTTCATCGGGTTATCGAAAATGCCGTGGTTTGATGTGTCGCATGAATGAGTTTGTATCATTTTTATATCTGGCCCCTACCTGGGGTACCGGTCCGAAACACCTAAATGACAATAACTCCGGAACGGCTGGACCGATCCGAACCATTTTCAATAGGAAACAATGGGACCAGATTCCGCGTCGAATGAACCATCGGTCATTAAAATCAGTTGAGGTTTACTACCAAAAAGGGACGTGAGTTTTTTTGTACACACACACACATACACACACATACATCACCTCAATTTGTCGAGATGAGTTGATTGGTATATATGTGACTCGACCCTCCGAGCCTTCTATCAATAAGCCATTTTTGGAGTGAACATAAAGAATTTCCAGTACACTTAATGTACGAGAAAGGCAAAAACCGGTGTACATTAAAGTTTGATAATTTCGATTAAATTGCTGGAAATGTAGCAGAATGTCTTCGAGCTACAATATGGTTAATAATAAGCACAATTCAAAAAATTTGCAGTAACTGAAATAAATTGCTTGTAGGAAACAAAAATTGTTAACCATAGTATTACTAATATTTTGTTTGCAGTTGCGTGGGTGTACCGAAAATGGGGTACGGGACCATTTGAGCAGGGGGTTCTATTTTGCGCAATTTCCGCTATAGCTCAGTCGATTTCATATCAATTGACTTGAAATTTTGCACGCGGGTAGATACTTCACATATCTCGTGTACCATACATTAACTTATTTAGTATAAAATTTACTGAGTTATTGTGAAAAATACCCCAAGAGGAGCCCATAGCCCAAATGGTCCCACACTCTACAATGTGACGATATAGCAACCCATCGTTCTTAATCATAAAAATGGAATTCCCCATAAGATAGTTCATTTAGCAAGAATGCAATATTTTTTTGATTATCTAAATCTTTATTAGTTTTATTACGAAATAAAACGAATAAGACCATCGCATCGCATCACATCACTGCAACAGTGATGCTATCAAAATATGAATAACCGCCGCAGCATAAATGCTGAAAGCTTCATCTTCGTTCCTTCATGCATGCTCTGCTCAGCATGATGGGAACCACGTTTAGCTGCAGATTCCGTTTGGACTTTTGATCCGAACTCGGTCGGTATCAACCGGTGATTCCATGCCTCATGATCGTGGCACAGTGAATCTGCTGTTCCTACGCCGACGCCGCTGCCAGTGCGTATGTGAGAGCCACCAAGGGTCAAGTGCGAGAACCAGAGCCATTCGCTCGGTCGCGACTTGTTTTGCATATCTAATTTTGTTGCCGTAAAAATGTTTATAAATTATTCATCTTAAACGCTTTATCTTTTTAATACATTCCAGCAAGCGATGGTTGTTGGGTTTGTGTTGAGGGCCGATTGCGGTACGACTTTATTTCTGTGTCAATTAATTCCGAATTATTCTTTG
Source organism: Aedes albopictus (assembly GCF_035046485.1). NCBI lineage: Eukaryota > Metazoa > Arthropoda > Insecta > Diptera > Culicidae > Aedes > Aedes albopictus. The sequence goes on from NC_085137.1 coordinate 66,355,949, forward strand.
CAAATGCACTAAATCCATAATATATGTTCCCTGAAAAAAAAACGCAAAAAATAATCATCAATTTTGGGAACAACCGATATCAAAAGCCTTGCCCTCCAAGAAACCATTCGGAACCGCTCGCTGTGGTCTGGAAAATCTACAAATTCCACTTAAACCGAGATTATTTATTGTAAACAACGAAAAAATAGATTTTATTACCGTTCACTCACCGCGCGCCGGCCGATCCCGAGAAGCCATGGCAAGTTCAATTTCACTTTCCATGCACCTGATAGCGCCCCCGTATCGAGTCGAGTCGAGAGCATCGCATCGCCAGGAATAAACGAGCAAACTGCCGGGTAATGATCAATAATTACACCACATCTCGTAATAATCTACTTCTCTCGCAATCGCATCCGCAGCACTCAATAGCGCAGTTCCTCTCCAGAGTATGAGGAGCAAATAATTTAAATTTTATTACAACAATTTAACGATTACGGCCGCTACTCGACGATATTTATAAACTTCCAGATCACACAACGCGGAGGTAGGGGAACTTGGGGAAATATGGACCAGAATTTGAATAATATCGCATTTAAGGACAGACTTGTTAGAATCCCAAAATGACCGCCACAATGGCCGACTTTGGCATCTACTCACGATTTTGAGTGCACATATCTCTTTGTAAACAAAACCAGCGCACTTGATCTTTTTATTTTAAGCCTATTACAAGTGAGCCAGAACAGAATAATAAAATGCATTGTTGTTTGAAACTTGTTTCTTGAGATTTGTGCGTCTGAAGTTCTGATGCACTGTTGAAGCGGGATTTCAAGACGTTTGTTCTTAATGAAAACATATTGTTTTTTTTAATATGAGAAATCTCAAGCAAAATCGCAAAATTACCATTTTGGATATATCTAGTGTATTGAGACTTAGGCATCCCATCCTCGTAAACATGATCGTATTACAGATGTGTTCAGCACAAGAAAGTGGTATGCCATTGTGACTTAGTGTTATAAAAAAAACTATTGTATTACCCGTTTCTGACTCATAAGGTTGCCATGAAAATAGTTCATGCAGGAGAATGATTAATATAGTTTGTAATTTTCGACATAGTTTGTAATTTCGGGAAAATTTTACAATTTGGAATGAAATTATTTAGTTAATAATAAACCAGACCTCCAAGCTACCATGAATCACTTGAACAATTTTCTTCAAGGTATATTTGTATTACTCCGAAATGCTGTAGACTATTTCGTTCAAAACAGTTGATTAATTCCCGTTTACCCCACTTTCTTTCGTTCTCGTTTTTCCCCCACCGTACAGGGCCGAAGGCAGCAACATTCTGCTGGATCCCTCGCAGGTCTGCGAGAACCGGAACAACAAACAAAAGACCAAACGGCTGACCGGGAAGCTGGCGGACATCTGCAAGAATGACACCTCGCTGATGAAGGAGATCAAACGGGGCATCAGCTTGGGCTTCCGGGAGTGCGAGAACCAGTTCCGGAACAACATGTGGAACTGCTCGTGGACGATCAAGCGCAGCATGCGCCGGATACTGACCAGGGGTGAGTGGATGCAATTGTATTATTGCTAAGAAGGTTGACTGACAAAAGTATACGACGAGACCGAGTGAAAGAAAGGTAAAAGGAAAATGAGAGTCCCTATCAAAATTTCTTATCCAATTTCTTGAAACAATTAAAAAATGTCACATCCCATCACCATCAAAACCCCAACTAACTCAGTAGACCGAATCACCTAAAGCCCAATTCAATTTCAAGAATTTTCTTATTGATTAGTTAAAAGATTCCGTTCATAGTTAGAAATAAGCGTTAAAGTTTATCAAAGAAGCAACAAATTGTGTTCTAGCAATTTGGGGAAAAATCGCAACTACTTTCTAGGCTGCATTACGAGAACAAAATTTATTATAAAAAAATTAATTTATTCCAAGGGCGTTTCATTTCCAATTTGTTCTTAACAGGCCTATGAGCGGTACCCTGAGAACGTTTAAAATGATCTTGGATCTTTGGCCCTACTGTGACGTCACTCCTGCCTGATAGTGTGTAACCTGAAGTCTTGTTGAGTCGAGTTTAAAATCAGTGAGAGGGTAATACAAGCATGGTTGGGTATAATACTACTTGTTCGAAGAGTGGTGTATCCATACAAGGCAATGCGATAGGAGTACTTACAGGTTCAGTAGTGGTTACCTATGCCACTCGGGGATAGTCGCGAGCTCTCAGGTAGCGATCCGATGGCATGCGATAGCTCCAGGTTGTTGTGAAGGCCGGGCACGGCCGATCTAGCACCAGCAAACTTCTAGGACGTCGGTATACGAGCACCACCGTGCAGTCCTTCGGGTCGAAGCACAGCACGTATAGGGTGTTCGGCGACGACGATGGTTACGAGCCGTGGGGACGCTTCTCCAATGGCGAGGAAGGCTCGTCGTTGCTCTCGGAGAGATCGTTGGATGCTGTACGACTAGGCTTGGTGGTAGTAGGTGGACTCACTGAACGTCCTGGGAGGAGTGTGAGAATGCGAGGCCGAGATTTTTACCGTTGGCCTACGCTCTCCAGGTGGACTATCGTGGCGCGGAGCCACAAGGCTATACTGCGTACCTGGGCAGGTTCCCAATGCTTCCGTCACTAGCCCTCAAATGTTTCGGATTCGACGAACGAGCGATGCCGATCCGATGCCTATCCGACACCAACCCAAAGGCTTCGGCACTCTGCCGGCACGTAGGCACTGTGCATAAATTCCAATTAAAGTACTCTCATCGCAAATATTTTAACCCAAAATATACCTCTCTTCTTGCTCGATATTTGCACACTGATTACGCGATATAATTTCTTGAATTACTTCTCCGACATCTGTTATAAAGGAATTACTTAAGATTTTGCTTCTTCATTTTTAAGGTTATTAACTTACTCGGATCGCTCTAATTTCGCTACACGGGTCGACTCACTAATTGCGATCCAGAAATTTGAAATAAAATCACCTCTGGGAATAATTAAATTTGGTTTTGGAATCACTTTGCATTTGAGTATTTTTTCTTAAAACTTTTTTTAAACCTTACCACTCGGCTGTCTAAAAGGAAAGGACCGAGAGTGCTATTTCTTCACTTCACGAAACCTAGCTTTTCTTTTTAGTACTGATTCCATTTACGTCATATTTCCGGATGCCTTAATTTTAGTACTAATATTTCAGGTTGGCATTACTCTACGAATTAATCACCCACATCATTACATTATACACGATCAACGAGATTGCTCGAATCGAACACTTCACCTACAGAAACTTATCGTTCTCTTTTGAAACGAACGTTGCTCGTTTCAAGTTAGCTCAGATATATATTTATTAAACAATCTTAGTTATTGTCAATCTTTGAAAATTGATCGTGCTTGTCAGGAAAAATCATAAGATTAACTTATAAAAAGAGCATAAAATCTTAAAATGATGTAAACTGGATTCGCTCCATGAACGTCGGGATAACTGAGCTTGTGTTCTATCCACACGACTACCGACGCTTGAGAATACTGTGTTGCTAAACAAATATAAAAGCCGAGCTGTGAGGCGATTCTACGTCATAAAGCGACCTTGTGCAATTCATCCGTATGATTATGAATTGATTAAAGGCCGTTTCATAAGTTGGGCCTTATGGAAATCTTAAGTTTATTTGGCTGAATGTATGTTCATCCTATTTCAAAGCCAGGCGATTGAAGCACCGATTGTTTAAGTTCTTTTTGTTAATACATGTTCACTCCTAGCAGAAAATACAAAAATTAAAAAAAAAAACAAACAGCGTTTATAAGCTTTGATTTCGATAGGATGAAAATGGCAGCACTATGCTGAAGATGGATTCCGTTACCCTTGTGAGCTCGATCAATGCTGGTTTTAGTATAAATGAAATAACCAGCTCACGTGTCATGCCTCGAGCATGTGATCTTGTCAGCAACGCAATAGTCGTCCCATACATACACGCATACATAACACTCGGTTCAAGGCGAACTACATATGTAATCACAAGTTGTTCAATTGGCATGTGAAGGATGCATTATCGTTATCTGACTACACGCATTCATAATGGTTGGTGATTTAGAAAGATTTTCAGAAGCAAATGTCAATTTTGGGGGAATGATTGATTGATTGATTGATTTAGCTTTATTATAGAGACTTTAATGGGGAATGATTGGAATTATTTATGAAAATATGAAAATTGTGAATTTCTAATGAAGCTGGAGATTCTGGCCGGAAGCCGGAACTGCGCAGGCAAATTTAACTTCGAAAAGGACGAAGAATACTTTGTTATCCAGGGAAGTTTTTCGGCTTCGCAGTCATCCTGTCATGACTGCGAAGCCGAAAAACTTCCCTGGTTATACAGAGTTTTCAGTCGATAGCGCTCTACGATTCTACTTTGTTATCTTAAAGCAACTCAGACGATCTTACAGGAATTCTTCCAAAGGCTCTCCAAGGAATTCTGAAATTTTCTGCGGAAATTTCATGCAAAATTTCTTTTTTGGAATTTTTTTTTTGAAAATTCTTTCACTGCTGCATAGTTTCTCCAACTTGTTTCGCATTTTGTTTCAATATTTTTCCGGAAGTTCCATCATCTTCTAGCATTTTCTTTCATATTTTTTTCCAGAAGTGTCCCTAAGATTTTTTCAACATTCTTCCAGTGATTCCTCCAAACGTTCTACCACATATTCTACCGATATCTTTTCTAGAAATTCCTCCGAAATATCTTTCAAATTAATCTTCAGGTATTTTAGAAATTATTTAGGGAACTCTTTAAGAATTGTGCAAGTTTCTTCACAAATATATCGGATTTTTTTTCCGAAAATTACTCCTAAATTTTCTTTTGATGTTTTTCAAAAAGTTTCTAAGAAAACTCTTCCAAGAACTCCTCCTATAAAATTGCCACATGAATTATTCCGACGGTTCCCAAACAATTTTTATATTTTCCTCCGAAAAATCTCTCTAAAAAATTTTCGGAAATTTCACCGAAAGTTTGTCCAGAAACTGCTCAAGGAATTCTTCCAAATTTTTTCTTGGAAATTCTTTTTCTCGGAAGAACGATTTTTTATAGAGGTTCTACCGAGAACTCTTCCGAAAAAGGTGGTGGCGGACTTTTTCCAGAAGTTCCTCGAATTTTGTTAATTAAAAAAGAGTTGCAAGAATTCTCCCCGGAGCTAGACCCGAAGTATCTTTGAAAACTCTTAAGAACACTGCTGTGGGCTCGAAAAATCATTAGACGGATTCTAAGAGGATGACCGGCATATATCCTGAGCACCTCAAAGAGAAACCGTGAAAGAGTTCCAGGAATGAATAATGAAAAAAAACAGCTGAAGGAAGCCTTGAAGGTGTTCCAGAAGGAATCTTTGGAAGATGTGTTGGATTTAGCCTAAGAATTCTCGGGTGACCCGACGGTTCTTTTTAATAACAAAAAAATCCTTTTGAAAATTTGGGATGAAATTTTTGGAAGAATATTCGGAGAAATGTTTGAAATAATTTGTTGAAAAGTCTTTAAAAGCCTTCCCGGAGGAAAGCTTGGAGGAGTTCCAAGAATAGCCTTTAAAAGCTCCGCCTACCGGAAACTTGACCTATTTCGGACCTTATCGGATTCGGAGCACTTGGTTATGCTGAAGCTTTTCACCAGCTCCCTTATAAACCTTTTCTTGATCCTTCGGATTCTTCTGGACTCCTCAGCTTGCTTCCTGAATTTTCTATAGCTCTCATAGGTGTGTTGGTAATACAGCTTCTTCCCAGAGTCATAAACCTACTAAGAAATGTTTTTCTTAACGGATCTTAACGGAATCATGATAGTTATTTATGTAACGAGTTGCAAAAAGTTGATTTTTTCAGCACGGGTCGTACATTTATCCAACGAGGCTTGCCGAGTTTGATAAATACGAAGAGTGCTGAAAAAATAGAGTTTTGCAACGAGTTCCTTACAAAATTGTATGCAATTTTTTTTTTCATAATACAACTCATTTGAGTTGCATAATTTTCATATTGCAATTCAAATGAGTTGAATAAGAACCATTATGCAACTATTTTTCATTATGCAACTCATTTCAGTTGCAGTATGCCGGGGCTCGTGGCGCAGTGGCTACACGTTCGCTTCATAAGCGGATGGTCATGGGTTCGATCCCAGCCCCGGCACTTCATCAGTTGCTCTTCCCCCCGAGAGCGGCTGGCACTTGACCCTCTTCTGAGCTCTCATAGCTCAAACGGACCCGGATAATTGGATATCGGCGAACGGCAACCCATGATGGACGACCCCCAATCGGACTGGAAAAGGAACAACAGCCACTCATAATTTCATCATCGTGCTCATCATTCAACCAAGTGCAAGGTAGAAAAGTGAAAGCAGCACAAAGGCAAACCAGTTCGATATAGTAGAATAATAATATAATAGACTACATTTAGGCGCTGTACAAAGTGTTAGTGCAGCCGCCAATTGGAATCGCTCACGTAGTGCCCTAGTGGACAAAAGAGCTGTAAAATAGGTTAAGTGGTTAGGAAAAAAAATCAGTTGCATGATGAACAAGTACGGAAAAGTAGGTCATTATGATACTGAAATGAGTAGTATAAAATAGAAATTATGATACTCGTTACAAAACTCGATTTTTTCAGCACTCGTGCTGAAAAAATCAACTTTTTGTAATTCGTTACATAAATAACTATAACATAATTAAAGCTAAGAACTGTTCCTTTGAATTCCACTAAGAATTTGCATCCATTGACAGATACGTAATTCGACCTCAACTGTAAGTCAATTTTTGCGTGACGTAATTAATGGACGTTCCCTAAGTTATAAAGTAGGTCCTGTTATAGCTCGATTTCCAAAGTCTCAGAAAATCATATAAATCAAGCTGAACGTGAGAAAATAACTCAGGAAATAAGTCCCGAAGATATATTGCATAATTTCCCTCCCGTATATTTTTCCTTCGGAAGACAATCGTGGAAAATGTCCAAATGTTTCATGTTAAATTACCGATAATTGACGGCCCGAGGGCACTCGGCCGAATAAAACCATCCCGATCCAGATTTCCTCTGCCAAATGTCAATGTGCCTGTCGACGGGCTGTCGAGTTACCTCCGACGAGCTCTCTCTCTCTCTCACGTGAATCGAAAAATTTAAATCGAATGTAACGATATTGTCATCGCAATAAATAACATTTGCCCCGAAACGGTAGAGATTGGAGTCCCATTGATCCTCCAGCTTCAGTGACTGGGGGGAGTATGTGGCTGTGGTTCCATCTCAGTTAAAGTCCGGAGAATGCGGTTACTTTTTGACGAAACATAAAGAGCTGCACTCAGTTTACTTCCACACACCAATTCAATGATCGAATCGTGCCCTTCGTCGATCAGTTCCTCTCCGAAATAACTAAAAAAGAAACGGACTACCGTCATGCACTTGCCCTTTATTAGCGAGCGAGCGACAACGACAGTCATCTGGATCAATGCGGGGATAGAGAGGACCAACCGACGTGGACGTGACATCCCAAACGACAAGCGGGTGGAGCGGGGACCGTGCGGTGGAGCACACTGTGAAATGCCTGTGACTGGGCCTGTCGGAGATTTGTTAGCGATCGGATCAATAAAACAAACAAACAACCTACCTTGTCTCAGGTTCAGGGAGCTGATGGCTGTTATTGTTTCTGTGCGGCACAACCACCACCCCTGGAAATGTCCTGGACCGATCGTGTCACCAAGCTGTAGTAGTGCTTGTGGTAATTATGGGATCACTTCAGAATAGATATGCCATATATATAGGTTTATTTTTATTATAGATTATAGATTGCGTTTTTCTTTTTAATACTGTTTTTTGGGCTAGTGTAGTCATTATGTATGGAATACAGATTTTCTATTTTTTTTTATCTGTATTAACGAGATTTTTAGCCCTGGGCTAGTTCATCTCGGGACCCACGCTTTACTTCCCTTCCGAAGGAAGAACTCACATTTTGCGATTTTGTCGGGAGTGGAATTCGATCCCAGGTCCTCGGCGTGATAGTCAAGTGTTCTAACCATCCAACCAGATCCGCACCACAGATTTTCTAAAATGGATACAGATTTTTTTTTCCAACTCATGCTATAGATTCTAATCATCATTTAATACAGGGATGACAGATGCGAAGGCATAATTTTATCTTCCATTTAAAGTTATTTGAACTTCCGTTAAAGACATTCATTTAAGGAGAAACTTCAAAGAATACAAACATGGCTGCCACAATGGCCGACTTGGTCCCCTACTCACGTTTTCAGGAGCACCAATCTTGAATATTCGTAAACAAATGCTCTCGATTTGTTAAAGCTGCCTCTTTTTGCAAGTGAACAAATCCAGGAAAAACAAATGCGCCTTGGCTCGATGTTTTGTTCGTCAGATTAGTGCCTCTAAAGTTTGTATGAAAAATTGCAATGGGATTTCTTGATGTTTCACCTTAAGTGAAGACGTATTGAAAACAATTCGAAGCTAAAGATATTATTGTTGTTTGTCAAACAATTCAAATCTGATAACAGTTATTTATGTAACGAGTTGTAAAAAGTTATTTTTTTTTCAGCACAAGTCGTACATTTACACAATGAGGGTTGCCGAGTTGGATAAATACGAAAAGTGCTGAAAAAATCGAGTTTTACACCAAGTAACATACACTATTTTATGCAATTCAGTATCATAATTTATATATTATATTACACATTTCAGTATCATAATGGTCTACTTTTCCGTACCGGTTTATTATGCAACTGACATGAGTTGCATAATGAAAAATTGTTGAATAATGTTCATTATGCAACTTATTTGAGTTGCGTTATGAACATTATCCAACTCAAATGAACTGTATGATGCAAAAATCATTGCATAAAATTTGGTATTTTGAACATCCAGAATCCAGAAACCATGACTGAAAGCCGAAATCCCCGAGAATTAAGTCAACTTCCCAGTCGAACCTCTTCATAAATTATTCCTCTGAATAGCCAAGACTTTTTTTCGAGAAATCCTATTGAAGCTAGTCCAAGAAATTTTCCAGATACTATCCAGAAGAGTCCTCCTAAAATTTCTTCAAAGACTTCTCGTGTAATTAGTGTGTTGATTCTTCTGAAATTATTAAAAGATTCCTTGTTTGAATTTCTAAAAGCACCTCCTCAGAGGAAATTTCTCCAAAAATTTCTTCAATTTTTGTCATTAAATTTCAATGAAAAATCCTCCACACATAATCCCGGGGATTCCATCAGAAATTTCTCCACAAATTACTTTGGGGGTTGCTGCAGCAAGTTTTCTGAGAAAATTTCCCAAAAATACTTCCAAATATGCCTTAGGGAGCGTCCATAAAAGACGTAGCATGTTTGGCCGATTTTTTACTCCCCCTCCCCCCTCGTAGCACATTTTTCCATACCGTATACATGGCTCGTCACACAATCCCAGACTCCTCCTCCCCCCCTAAAAGGCTACGTCTTTTATGGACGCTCCCTTACGAACTCCTCCGAAAATTTGGGACATTTCTTCTAGAATCGATCACAATAATAATATAATGTCATCAAAAAAAAAAGAAAATTACCTAGATTAAGTTACCTATTATTTTTACCTAAGATGTATAAAACGTGTAGAATGCAATGGATCTCTTCAGTCGCGTCAAGTACAAGACACTGAAGACGACCTTACAGTTGAGGTCGAAATACGTATCTGTCAAAGGATGCAAATTCTTAGTGGAATTCAAAGGAACAGTACTTAACGCGATTTTCTTTTTATTTACAGATATTCCCCTAACAAGCCCAGGTTAATCATCATAATATCATCAATTTTTATTTTGTAGTAATTTCTCGAAATCACTTTATATGCCATGAAGGAACCTAAGAATTTACAAAGAAATACCAATAGGAAACCCCATGGTAGTCACAAAACTTTAACAATTCTTAGACGTTCTTGCTGTACCTAGTCGAAGACTTCAAATTAAATAATTTCATAATCAAATCGCATCTGATGTGCTGATCAATATAACAGCACTGATCAGCACTGAGATCAGAATTTTAGAATTTTAAAAGGGTTATGGGCTCTAGAGTGCTCAGCTTTTTCTTTCTTCTCGCTCATTCTTTTTGATAAACACGGGAAAGAGCGAGATAAAAGAGGGGGCAAGTGTCTTGCTTTTACGCGTATTTGTTCACAAGAGCGAATGAGAAGCAAGAAAAGGCTGCACACGCTAGAGGTTATGGGGGTTTCAGGGGAAACTTTGTGAAGTCGTATCACGGAGTTTCAAAGTGTTTAAAAATGTTTCAAAGAATCTCAGGAGCTTTTCAAGGGATTTCAGTAGCGTTTCAATAGTATGCAGCGCCCTAGAAACCCCCTGTAATCTCCCTGGATCTCCCTGTGGTCCCCCAAAACCACTTGGTACACCCTGGAGCCCTTTCGGGGCCCCAAAACGGCCCTGGGACCGGCTGGGTTGATCTGTGATCTCCTGAAGCGCGCATGGAATCGCTTTGGACTCCTAAAGCGCCCCAGAGACTCGCTGAAACGCCCCTTAGACCTCCGGAAACTCCCCTGAAACTCATAGTTATTCCCTGAGACCTCCAGATAGCCCTTGAATCGCTATGAAACCCTCCTGAAGCCTTTGTGTTTCCCTGAAGTGCCCCTAGAAACTCCCTGGGAGCCTCTTAAACGCCCTTGAGACCTCCGGGTAACGTCTGATATTTCTAGGTAACCCCTGAGACTTCCAGGTACCCCTTGAAACGCCTCGGCAGCCCCCTGAAACACTTCTGGAACCCCCTGAAGCCATTGGGACCCGTAAAAAGCCCCTAGAAGCCCCCTGGGAGCCACTGATTTTTTGAAGCAGTCCTGTATCCCCTAGAACCCCAATTAGACCCCCAGAAACCCCCCATAAGACCCCCTGAAACTAGAAAGTATTAATAATGAATTTTTCCACTCCAAGACGAAGCACATTGCTCCTGGGAGCATGCTTGCAATGCGATACTCGTACATGATATTTACTACAGCACGTGCACTTCGGCTCTTTCCATGAGACCTCTTCCGACTTCCTTAATCCTTCTTGCATTAGGGTAATTTTTGACCCAAACCGTGCACTACCTCTGCGAGCTGTTCCCAACGTGCTTCATTAGGAAGGTTAAATGACTCTGAAACTTCGTAGTATTATCCTTGAGATCTCCTGGTACCCCTTGAAACTCCCAAAAACGCCACTGAAATCCCTTGCAGCGCCCTATGAGACGTTCTGGAGCACCTTTGGAGCCTCCTGGGACCCATTGAAGTGTATCCGCTCTGAGACCTCTTGAAATATTCCTGAAATCCTCTGGAGTCTGCTGAAGCCTCCTAAAACTTCATGAGACCTTCCTAAACGCCCCTGAGACTTCCTAATGCCCCTTGAAACCTTCTAGGATCCTTCATAAACTCCCTAAAAGCACCTGAAATCCCATGAAACTCCTTGAAATTCCATGATAAGACCCTGGAATCTTCCTTTTGCTCTCTCCTATAGGGTACTGCATGAATTTCACATTTTCCCTTTTACTTTTACAGAGAATTTCGTAAACAACAAGGCCAAGAAACGTCAAAATTCCACATAAAATCATAACAATGTCGTGCCCTATAAAGGCCCCCTAGCCGCCGTTGCCATAGTTAACGCCATTGTTATATTTTGTTATGCACAAAATTAATGCTGAATAGCTTTACTGAATGCAGAACCCGTAGCTTCCGGGATGGTAAGCCCAGTACCCTTGGTTAGTGGGTTGGTGTCAGGCCCTGCGAACCAGCCGTAAAAAGACTAGCACCGAAAAATCAACAAGAGAAGAATGTGAACCGATGCCAATGGCGACGGCCAAAGCGACGAAAAGGGACTTGCGATTGAAAGCTTGGCACGTGGAACTGTAGATCTCTCAGCTTCATCGGGAGCACCCGCATACTCGCCGATATACTGAAGGACCGCGGGTTCGGCATCGTAGCGCTGCAGGAGGTGTGTTGGACAGGATCCATGGTGCGAACGTTTAGAGGTAATCATACCATGTACCAGAGTTGCGGCAACACTCGTGAGCTGGGAACAGCTTATATAGTTATGGGCGACATACAGTGGCACGTGATCGGTTGGTGGCTGATCGACGAAAGAATGTGCAGGTTGAGGATCAAGGGCCGATTCTTCAACATCAGCATAATAAACGTGCACAGCCCTCACTCCAGAAGCACTGATGATGACAAGAACGCATTTTACGCGCAGCTCGAACGCGAGTACGACCGCTGCCCAAACCACGACGTCAAGATCATCATAGGAGACCTAAACGCTCAGGTAGGCCAGGAGGAGGAATTCAGACCGACGATTGGAAAGTTCAGCGCCCACCTGCTGACGAACGAAAATGGCCTACGCCTCATCGATTTCGCCGCCTCCAAGAACATGGCCATTCATGGCACCTTCTTCCAGCACAGCCTCCCGTATCGTTACACCTGGAGATCACCACAACAAACGGAATCGCAAATCGACCACGTTCTGATTGATGGACGGCACTTCTCCGACATTATCGACGTCAGGACCTATAGTGGCGCTAATATCGACTCTGATCACTACCTGGTGATGGTTAAACTGCGCCCAAAACTCTCCGTCATTAACAATGTAAAGTACCGGCGGCCGCCCCGGTACGATCTAGAGCGACTGAAGCAACCGGATGTCGCCATCGCATACGCGCAGAATCTCGAGGCAACGTTGCCAGACGAGGGTGTTCTCGATGTGGCCCCTCTAGAGGACTGCTGGAGTACAGTCAAAGCAGCCATCAACAACGCAGCCGAGAGCACCATCGGGTACGTGCAATGGAGTCAACGAAACGATTGGTTCGACGAGGAGTGCACAGTGGTTCTGGTGGAGAAGGACGCAGCGTGGGCGGTAATGCTGCAGCATGGAACCCGACAGTATGTGGAGCGATACAGACAGAAGCGGAAACAGCAGACCCATCTCTTCCGGGAGAAAAAGCGCCGCCTGGAAGAAGCGGAGTGTGAGGAAATGGAACTGCTGTGCCATTCACAAGAAACACGTAAGTTGTACCAGAAGCTCAACGCATCCCGTAAAGGCTACGTGCCGCAAGCCGAAATCTGTAGGGATAAGGACGGGAGCCTCCTGACGGACAAACGTGAAGTGATAGAAAGGTGGAAGCAGCACTTCGACGAGTACCTGAATGGCGAAGAGAATGTAGGCACGGGGGATCAGGCAGTCCCATCCACAAGTTAATGTGTGAGAACAAAGTGCTATCCCAGATCATCTTCCGTCGTCTCTCACTTAAAGTAAATGATTTCGTGGGAAGTTATCAAGCCGGTTTCATCGACGGCCGGACGACAACGGACCAGATCTTCACCGTACGACAGAGCGTTCATGATTAACAAAAATTTTAATCATGATTAATCATTGACGATTAAAATTTTTATTTCAGTGATTATTGATTATGATTAATGATTAATTTGGTTTTAAGGATGATTAATGATTATGATTAATGATTAAATTTGGATTTATCTGTGATTATTGATTATGATTAATGATTAAAAATGGCTCATTGATTAAAAATCATGATTAATCATGATTAATCAATCACAAAAACTGTAAGTGATTAAAATATATTTGTTGTTAAAAATATTTTTGTAGTTTCAAAAGTAAAAGGTAGCTCTGTCTGGGAGATTTTTGAAGGAGAATCATAAATTATAATATTTAGAACTGCATTTAAACCAACTTTAATTGAATAATATATTTTATATGATGAATCATTTTTTGGTGATGAATGATTAATGATTGATTAACTTTTTTTCTTATGATTATGATTACTGATTAATGATTAAATTGCGAAATCAGTGTGATTAAGATTAATGATTAATGATTAAATGAGAAATTTTTGTGATTATGATTAATGATTTTTGATTAATCTTAATCATTAATCATTAATCATGATTAAACTTATGATTAATCATTAACGCTCTGGACAAATCCTTCAGAAATGCCGTGAATACCAGGTCCCAACGCACCACCTGTTCATCGACTTCAAGGCGGCATACGACAGTATCGACCGCACAGAGCTATGGAAAATCATGGACGAGAACAGCTTTCCCGGGAAGCTTACCAGACTGATAAGAGCAACGATGGACGGTGTGCAGAACAGCGATTCCGGGTGAACTATACAGTTCATTCAAATCTCGACGAGGACTACGACAAGGTGATGGACTTTCCTGCCTACTATTCAACGTCGCCCTGGAAGGTGTTATGCGACGAGCCAGGCTCAACAGCCGGGGTACGATCTTCACGAAATCCGGCCAATTTGTCTATATTGCGGATGACATGGATATTATTGCCAGAACATTTGGAACGGTGGCAGAACTGTACACCCGCCTGAAACGGGAAGCAGCAAAGATCGGAGTGGTGGTGAATGCGGCTAAGACAAAGTACATGCTGGTAGGTGGGACTGAGCGAGACAGGGCAAACCTTGGCAGCGATGTTACGATAGACGGGAATGTTTTTGAGGTGGTAGAAGAATCGTCTACCTCGATTCCTTGCAAACGTCTGACAATAACGTGAGCCGTGAAATACGAAGGCGCATCATCAGTGGAAGTCGGGCCTACTACGGGCTCCAGAAGAAACTGCGGTCGAAAAAGATTCACCCACGCACCAAATGCACCATGTACAAGACGCTAATAAGACCGGTGGTTCTCTACGGACACGAGACATGGACGATGCTCGAGGAGGACCTGCAAGCATTCGGAGTTTTCGAGCGACGCGTGCTAAGAACGATCTTCGCCGGCGTGCAGCAGAACGGTGTGTGGCGGAGAAGGATGAACCACGAGCTCGCTGCACTCTACGGTGAACCCAACATCCTGAAAGTGGCTAAAGCTGGACGGATACGGTGGGCAGGGCATGTTGCAAGAACGTCGGATAACAACCCTGCAAAGTGGGCGTGGGGCGCAGAGAGCACGATGGGCGTACCAGGTGGAGCGTCATCTGGCGAGCGTTGGGCGTGACCGACGTTGGAGGGCTGCAGCTGCAAATCATGTATTACGGCGGCAAATTGTTGATTCAGTGTTATCATGAATTTGATGTTGAACTAAATAAATGAAATGTAATAAAAGCCTTATTGATTAGCAGGGCATAAAAAGGTTCATAAATTAAACTGCATGAAAAGAGCCTGTATAAAAAGAGGTTTTAGTGTACGCAGATCAATTGGATGGCATATTGTGGTAGTTTCCATTTCAAAAGTTGGTCATCTTATTCTAAAAAGCAGTGGACATTGACAATTGCATGGTAAATCAGTGAGAAGGTGGTCATCCTCAGCTGGGCAGAACAATTTTCTGCTTCAGTTACATTCGCCCTTGACGCGATGAATGTTAGCCGTTTGTAAGTGGTCCACACGTAATACACAGCAAGCAAATCTGCAGGCATGGGGACACGACGTCACGCTGCTCCCAGCGAACCTTTTTTGGCGGAACTTGACGTAGATCTCCGAGCGAGGTCGAAAAGAGGCCGCTCATGATCATTATAATAAACGAATGTATGTAGATTGAGTGGCGGTGGTGGGGATTACCAGCGCATTCTCACCCATCCTTCTGGAGAACCCGCGGGATGGAATGCCAGCAGGACTGGATTTGGGAATCAATCTGAAGAGTTTAACTGCACCGTTTGCAATGGCGTCCAGCTGCATCCCACTACGTCCGACCCTGGTTGATTTTCGTCCTGTAACGAGCCTCAACCGTACATGCCAAGTATTTGGATCAGCTTTCGCCGTTGTCGTCGTCGTCGTCGTGAAGACACACTACCTGAAAGGGGATGTAAATCACATTCCCTCCCTTCTGCCGACCGAGAAGATGTCGCATATCGTTGCTGGACGGATATCAATTGAAGTCAGATTTGCCTTTCAGATTCCATCTCCCGGTCGGTTGTCCTTTCTTGTCGATCTTCCGCCCAGTAGCGCAGACCGCACTCAACTCACTATATTTGAAGATAAACAATCTCATTGAAATTGTCAAGATTACATCACTTAAATTCAATAAACATTAACCATGATTCGATCGCATAAAGTTTATTTAAGGTATTCACAAATTGACAGGTAAATTGTGTCCCTGCTCGAGATGAAGCTCTCCGTCGCATGGGACCCTGCGCCGGTGGGGCCAGCTGGTTGCTTGATCCTATTTCGAATTGGACACGACACGCCAATCACCGGGCGCACAAACTAGTGACTCCCCAGACAAGCTCCTAACTACCGCTACTAGCCCCTGGTGGTGGTACCTGATTATGGCAAAGGCTAAATGGTAAACGCGTTTCGATTACACAGAAGGCCCAGGGATCACCTCGCGCGTGATCGGTTTACAATCAATTTGGTTCGACGACGACGAAACGAAACACAAATGGTCCGGACGCAGAGACGACTGCGGACGGATTACTGACGGGTGAATTGACTGGTTGACACGAGGCTGAAACTTGATCAATTTTGTTGCGTTTTGCGTTCGCCAAGTTGACATTGCCCAATGGTTGACTAGATAGATTGTGTGTTGGGGAATGTTCGTTATGTTCGATGTGGCTGAATCGCGACGAGAGAACGAATTAGTGAATTAACGTCTCGATGCCATTCCCGATTTGAAGCTGGATTGATGGTGATAGAAGCTGGCAGCTTTGACAGTGTGGTACAAATTGACTGCGTAAACAACGGTACTGTTTTGCATTGTGTAGCAACGGTGATTATAATTTGAGTTAGTGTAAGTTCAGTTAGGTATGGATTAGAACAATATGTGCAAAATTCATGCAACTATCAATGGTATGTTGCGTTAGACTGCGCCAGTAATCACTGAAGCTCGGCTAGTTGTCGTGACTCTCTTACCTCTATCTGGCGCTCTGGGTAATTTCAACTCATGAAAAGGAGGTTCAAAAAACGCTTTACCCAATCTTCTTTGGCTTCCAGTGTATGATTATTCACAAATCATTTCTCGCTAAAATGTAACCAACATTCAATTGCCAGTAACACCCACCTTTTCGGTGTGTGGCGCCCTCCACAAACCGCACGCAGCACCATAATTGTTTGTTGATTTTCCGCGAGTGAAGTAATTCATGTGTCGTCTTTGGCTTGAACCGTGCGTCGTTCGACGAGCTCCAATGACGATCGTTGGCGCCTCCACCTACGCAGCAACACACCCCCACCCGCGTCGCATTGCAAACAAACGACATCGCGTCGTCTGTCGGAACACCGAAAATGACTTAATCAGATTCAGGCGAAGCCACGTTTTCTCATAATTTACCAGTCAGTGGAGGAACAAACAAAACCCCAATCTGTTTGACGAGAAATTGTTAAATGGTTTGTCGCTTTGGGGTGCGTCTTTGCCGGAGGCCCCCATAGCCGAAAAATCAAGTCATCAAATACCCATCGATACCCCAGAGTCAAATATTGACTGCGTGAAAAGTCAACTCTGCGATCGGCGGCTCAGACGAAGACGGGGCGATCCAGTGGCAACATCGTTTAGCAAATGCAAATGATGTTAGCGCTATCATCGTCGTCGTCGGTTGCGTATTTTGAAATCAATTAGCGCCACCCGCGAGACCCGCGCGATGCAAACAGGGACCCTGGCTGTAGGAACCTACGTAATCGACCGACCGACGTATTTATTTATGCAAATTCGGAGATTTCTCCCACAGACCGTACCGAGAACACTGTGGGTTGGGTGTTGAAATGTCGCGATGAAATTATGAACATTCTTACTTACCTTGATACTCTGATGGCAGCAGCGTAGCTTTTAGCCAGCGTCGAGCGTAAAGTAGAGCTACATCGATCGTGGGTGATGGTCTTCTAGCTTCTTCTAGGTTCCCAAGTTTTCCATAATTGTGTGCATTCAGCGTATTCGCGGCCGTCCAGGAGGTCGCCAACCTTCATCTAGTTTCCTGCTGAATATTGTTTTCGCAATAATTTCTTCCGAAATTCGAACTTTCTTCCAGACCAGCTCAATGGAGTTTACCACAGTTTATTTCATTGTACACATTCCTCAGCTTGTGGTTCATGTGTTTGTACTATACACAGGTATAAAGTTTCTCATCAAGAATTGGTTGACTCAATTTGTACTTGACAAACCCCTAATTTATCCACTCCGGTGATGGCGCTTTTCTCGTGCTTTTGAAAACACATTTCAACAAAACTATAGTTGATATATATCGCAATTTCATACGTTAAACAAAAAAGCATTTCATGATACCAGAAATAATATCGTTTGATGTTTGAGCCTTAAACTTTTAAGAGAAGCCGTTATCTTGAATTTTGAGCCGCCATTATGGATTTAAGTCCGCCATCTTGGATATTCTGGTCACCATTTTTCGACTGCGGACATCTTCCTCATACCAAACTTCTTCCCTATATCAAATAAACCCATATTGCATGGTTTTAGAGCCTAAACCACCTTTTAACAGCCCCCACCCTAAATTTTCAGACGCCATCTTGTATTTTAGACCGCCGTCTTGGATATTGTGGTTGTAATTCTTGAACTCCGGACATTTCCCTCTAAATATACCCATATTGCATGGTTTAAGAGCCCAAAACACCATTAATCAACCACCATCTTAAATTAGGAGCTACCATCTTAGATTTAGATCACCATCTTGGATACTCTGGTCGCCATTTTAAAACTCCAGACATCTTCCTCATACAAAATATACCCATATTGCATGGTATTAAAGCCTAAAACTCCATTAAACAGCCGCCATCTTGAATTAGGAGCCGCCATCTTGGATTTAAGATCGTTATTTTGGATATTCTGGTTGCCACTTTTGCGGTACTCGGGTTCATTCGTCGAAATGCTTCACAATTCCATGACGTGTACGCTCTTAAAACTGTTTATTGCTCGCTTGTCCGAAGTATACTCGAGTATGCAGTTCAGATCTGGGCTCCATTTCACGAAACTCAAATTGGACGTATCGAACGAGTTCAACGGTGCTTCGTTCGTTATGCCTTACGTCGACTACCATGGTCTAACCCGCTACAGCTGCCTCCGTACAACGAACGATGCCAACTGATAAGGCTGGAGTCACTGCGCAAGCGTCGAGTGTATCTTCAACTGATGTTTGCGTTCGATCTTTTGAGCAACCGAATTGACTGTCCTGAGCTGCTTCAGCAAGCTCAATTTTTCGTACCGGCACGACGAACGCGTCAGCGATCTCTCTTCAGGGCTGCTCGACATCGCACCGTGTTTGGACAAAACCATCCGCTTGAACGGTGCTTCAATGCACTCAACGAAGTCGATGTTTTTGATTTTAATGTAAGTAGGGATCGATTTAGAAATTTTATTAGAATTAATTTAGTATAAGCAATAATCAGTCTGTACAGTATTTCTGAAGACGGTGACAAATAAATATAAATATAATATAGACTCCAGACATCTTCCCCATACCAAATCAGGCCAAACATGTCTAAAGGTCCTATCTTCAGAAGAGAGGCTCTCTTTGGTTTCCCTCTCTTTCGTTAATATCTTAGCTGTTTATTTGTATTATGATTGTCTCCTTGCATTGAACGATTGTCAAAACAACCATCCCTTGAACTGTACTTCAAAAGTAGTTGAAAAGTGTACCATTACATTGCAATAATTGAAAGAGAAAGTGAACAAAGAGAGCCTCTCAAATGCAGATAGGACCTATTGAAATGTTTGGCCTGAAATATATCCATATTGCGTGGTTTTAGAGCCTGAAACACTGTTTATCAACCGTCATCTTTAATTTGGAGTCGCCATCTTGGATTTTACATCACCATCTTGGATACTCTGGTCGCCATTTTAAAACTCCAGACATCTTCCCCATACAAAATATACCCATATTGCATGGTATTAGCGCCTAAAACTCTATTAAACAGCTACCATCTTGAATTTGGAGCCATCTTGGATTTTAGATCGCCATCTTGGATATTCTGATTGCTATTTTTGGACTCCGGGCATCTTCCTCATATCAAATATACCCATATTGCATAGTTTTAGGGCACAAAATTCATCAACCATGCTAAAGATTGATTTTTGTCTGAAGTGTCGCATGATGGGGCTTGGTTAAGTTTTATATACTGCCAGTTCTACCGGTGCTGGTCCGGATCACTGAAATAGCCATAATTCTGGAACGCCTTGACCGATCTGAACCACATTATATAGCAAACAATGCGGTAAAATTTCGGTTCGATTCGAGCTATAGTCCGAAAAATTGACCAATGGGAAGTGCTTTAAAACTGAGTGAACTTTTTTTGCGCACAGACATACATACATACACACAAACAGACATCATCTCAATTCATCGAACTGACTTGACCCTCCAAGCCTTCTATCGAAAATTCGTTTTTTGAGTGAACATATAGCCTTTCAGTACACTTTGGTGTACGAGAAAGGTAAAAACTATAAAACATTTTGGTGGGCTTTCTTTAACGTCCACAGTTTGTGATCGAAGAGGGCTTCCTGAAGAAACACCGATATAAATAGAGCAATTTTCGCTTGTATTTGCAACTTACGGGTCCTAAACGGGTAAGTAACGCAATCCGTAAAAGGTCCTTATTCACATCTGAAATACGCCTTCTCACTTCACGGGAAACGATATTGTCACATGTCACAAGTATTCCAAAATAAGCAAATTCTTCGAAAACTTCAAACAAATAATCATCAATCACTTATTAGGAACTAACGCCACTTGGCCTGTCTCTGTCTCTATCCGCAATCATGCACTTTGTCTTGGTCGAGTTAATCGTCAAGCCTAGCCTCGTTGTCTCCCTCTTTAGAGGAGCAAAATCTTCTTAGCCCTGCTCAAAGATCGATGCCGATGAGAATAATATCGTCTACGAAGCAAAATGAACACACGATTTCCCAAATTAATGTAAACGCACCTCTGGAGACGACCTACTGATTCTGTTGCAATCATTTTAAGATCACATACTAGATCGACTTGAAACTTGATTTCGATCCATCCAGCAATGCACGTTTCAGCAGCTGTCCGATCATTTGGCAAAGAGCCGTTTGGTCGAACGCCACTTACCCGAATGTCATTTGACCGATTGAGTCATTTAGCCGAATGCCGTTTGGCCGAATTGTGATCAGAAAAGTTCTGTTTGTCAAAGTTTATAGCTAGCTACAAATATAACCATTGGAAATATTTCCTTCTTTTAAGCATAAGCAAATCTTTCTAGTTTAACCATTCAGGGAGTGGCGCTAAAAGTACTATTTTATCAAAGAAATTTTCTTGTTTAAATCATAGGCTGCTCGTTCGAGATACACTGATGTGCAACCGGCGTTCGGCCAAATGATTCTTTCGATCAATTGTCGTTCGGCCAAAAGGCTATCGGCCAATTGAAATGGAACATTGTAGCCTATTTGATTTCACCGGGAAACCGTGTTCTGGCATATTAGACGGTGGTGCTGTAATGTGAATAAATACAGTAAAACCGCTTTCTATGCCAGTAAACTTCATGTAACTTTTTTGGGCCATTTTTAAACAACGGCCATAGGAGATATCAGGAAGGAGGTCAAAGGTGTTACGGAATAGGGTGTCTCTGTGAAGATTTCTTTTTTTATCTAGTTCATTTATTTGGGGCTCAATCGCGTATAACGCTTTACTTAGTAGTATACATTATACAGAGTAATAACTCTTTAATGATATCTGTTAGCTCATCCGGGGGTGAATCGCATCTTGCTAGCGTATTCGGTGCCTTGTGGTGTTGGTACCAACTTGTTGTGGGACTTGGTCTTCCGGATGGCCAGGAGCAGCTTGGTAACACAAAGAGGACAAAACAGAGAAAAAAAAACTGGAGAAGAAAACACAAGCGAATTAAACTTTTAGACCAGCAGAGTGAAGGAAGTCAAAAATACAACCCATGTATGTGACATTGCGGGTCCCCAACACATCTCTCACAAGAACAAAGGGTTGTCTACCTCGGGCCTCAAGGGTATCCAATAGTAGCGCTCTGGAGGCGTCATTATCCGGGCATTGCCAAACTACGTGGTCGATGTCATCATAACCGGAACCACACTTAGTAAAAACATTGCTCAACGCGAGGTTAATCCTGTGTAAATGCGCATCTACAGGGGATGGCCAAAATGTTTGGGATAGGCAACTTTTTTTTCTCTCACTAAAAAGTTCAACATGCTATAATTTTCCATAGAGTGCATCAAAAAATCTAAAATTTTGACTGTTTGTCAACCTATTATATGTGCATCATTGGTACAAATTTGGGCTCGATTGATTAATATTTTGCAAAAATAGAACCGTTCGGGTAAAACACCTTTTTTTAGACAACTCATTTTTGAGATGTCATATCTCGGGACCCAGTGAACCCAATTGAATAAAATTTTGAACGTACACTAACAATGTGTAAATGCTTCACAAACCATTAAAACATATGTACTTTTTAAACGTTGAAAAAAGTTATCATGCATTGACACTTTTTGGATTTTTCTCGAAAAAATGTATTTTTTTTTTTACATCAATGTCAATAAATTTTAGTGTTGATATCCAAAGATTTTCCACTTCTGTTCTCAAATTATCTCTAATAAGATATATTAGAGCCTATTTAGATTGAAGGAAGAACACATTCAATGATTTTTGTGTGGTATTGTTAATTTTACTTATTTTTCTCTATATGGGTAAAAAATTGAACCCGGTAACTTAATTCGCCGTGAGAAAATATTACTTTCTATAACGTTGTATTAAGTATCAATATATTGTTGATAAACGTTAAAAAATTCATTCAATTCGGTCCACTGGTTTCCGAGATATGACAGTTCAAAAAATAGTTGTCTAAAAAATAGTGTTTTTCCCGAACGGTTCTAACTTCGCGAAAAATTAATCAATCGAGTCCAAATTTTTACCAATGATGCACATATAATAGGTTGACAAACAGTCAAAATTTGAGATTTTTTTATGCACTCTATAAAAAGTTACAGCATGTTAAATTTTTTTGTGAGAGAAAAAAAGTTGCCTATCCCAAACATTTTGGCCATCCCCTGTATCTGTGAAGATTTCAAATGGATCTCGAGTGTGTTTCATGGGGATTCAGAGATTTTTAAAAAGATTTCTGGTTTTATTGAACTAACAGAGGTGTTTCAATGTTTTTTGGAAGAACTACACGAGACTCAGAAGGTTCCAAGGATTTTCAAAGTGGTTTGAAGCACCTGTAGGGTTTTCAATCGGTTTCCAAGGAAGATCCAGAGGATATCATAGACATTTCAGCGGTATACAGTGGTATTTTGGAGCGTTTTGAAGGTTTTAAGGAGTTTTAAAAATATGTTAGATGCGTTTTAGGGGAAATTGGGGGCGTTTCAAAGGTATTTTAAGGGATTTCAAAGAATTCAAGAGATTTTCTGGGGCATTTTGTGGATTTTCAATGGGTTTTGTAGCGACCATTATAGCCGTGTCTGAGCATTTCAGGGGGCTTCAGAAGCATTTCATGGGGTCCCAGGAGGGTTCAAGTTGTTTTCTGGGGCGCTCAGGAGGATTAAAGAGGGATCAGGGGTGTTTACGGGGCCCTTTTTTAAACGTGTTGAGGGATCTGAAGGTGTCAAGGCGTTTCAACTAGTTCCATGGGATTTCATAGGGGTCTATAAAAGCTTTTTAGGGCGTTTAGGGGTCTAAGAGATATTCAAAGAATTTTCAAAGGCATTCCATGGGAGTTTCGGGTGTTTTCAGGAGGTTTCAGGAGTGCTTCAGGGAGTCTAAGGGGACATGAGGGAGTTTTCAAGAGAATTTCATAGGCTTCAGTAGCGTTTGACACTCTGAAACAACTTTGAAACCCCCTAATTAGTTTCGAATTTCAAACTACACGTGTAGCCATATTAAATCATTTAACAACGGCCTAAAAACTCCTGAAAGCCTCCTTGACTCTAGCCTTGGTCCCATCTTAAACCCTCAGGTATAAGAAGGCTCCATAACGTGTCTCAGGAGCCGACCTTCTCAAATTATCATCAGCAAATCTTGTTTTCGCCAGCTTAATTCCCTACTTTCAAACACTGACATTGCACAATATTTCCCCTTTTTATATATTGCTTTGATTTGGGTACGTTTACAATTTATAAACTTCCAGTTTATGCAAAGCAAAGCAAAGCAAAGCAAGCAAAGCAAAGATAACCGTACACATCGTAGTTGCTACTCAGTGATTGACCAGAACAATGCAACGCGACCAAAATACGATTTTAAAACCTTCAGTTTATGGCATAAACGAGAACCTATTAACGGTTCGGTTAGGGTCACCAAGCTTGTGCGGGTTTGATTCCCGATCTTAAAGTGATTTATTATTTCTGCGAGAAATTTTCCTTACCCGAAGCCAGTGGTAGAATCCACCAGTAGTACATGCTCTGTGTGTCTAATGTCTACCCAGACAATCAATATAATGAAGGTTTTTTCCATGTTATACGTACTATTGCACTATTGCGACATAATATAGCATTAATAATATTCGAAAAAAAATCTTGTCGCCTCAGTATTGAACTATATAATAATCCAATAACTTCTGGCTTATGCGCACTTTAACGAGTTAATTCATACTTTCAATGCGAGTTAAACTGACATAATTAGAAAAGCACCAAGCGAAGTCGTATAATCATCGCAGTACACAGTTATGCGAATTCATTTGACACATGACGAGTTTGCTCGCACGCTTTTGCGAATAAGTAAATTTTTTGTCGCAATAAAACATTAGAATATCGTCAACTACGTTGTAGTTATACAAGAAGTAGTCGAAATACGCGTATCTGTCGAAGGGTAAGCAAAATAGGGCGGAATTAAAAGGTACGAAACTGCACTCATTGGAAGAGGGTATTCTGCTAAGAGGACTCGAAAAGTCGGTACAAAGGTTAATTTACAAGATAAAAACTTCAAAAAAAAATTGCACTATAGGAGTATTGTGTATCTCACCGGAATAATCCGTTCCCAACCATCTTAGCAAACTGCAGTAGAATCACTTGGCATTGTACGAGATTCACGATTAATGCGACTTATTCCACCAAAACTCCACTCCTCAATGAGGCAGTCTCACAATGACACCCTTGGCATGAAGCTTGCTGTCACTGATGTCTGCTAGGGAAAGGGCAGACAAGGGGAATGACACTAACGTTGTTCACACCCACACACTAGACCGTCCGACAGTTTATTGCGTGCTTAGCCGAAAACTAAGGGGGAAAGTCCTATTTTCTTTTATTCTCCAACCACTTAACGACGCGTAGTGCGTCATCAGCATCATTGAAATCTCGCTCGAAAATTCAAAGTGATAAAACTCAGTTACCAAAGCGCAAATTCGGATGAAAATGTATCATCCCATATGCTCACTCGTGGTGAGTGTGATGATACTTTTTCTACTGCGTGACTGCAAAATTACCCGTTTTTTATCACTTCAAAAACGCGAGGCAAACAATCATTGAAAATTAAAAAGTCAATGATTCCTATGAAAATTCTGTGATGCACCAAGTCACCTTAACCTAATTTATAGATTTTCTGTCCACTAGGGCACTGCGTGAGCGATTCCAACTGGCAGCTGCACTTACACTTTTTGTACAGCGTCTAAATGTATTCTATTCTAATTATACTATATTGAACTGGTTGCCTTTGCGCTGCTGTCACTTTTTTACCCTGTCCATGGTAGAATGATGAGCACGAGGATGTTGATGTGTGACTCTTGTTATTTTTCCAGTCCGATTGGGGTCCATTATGAGTTGCCGTTAGCTGATATCCATGTTTCCGGATCCGTTAGAGCATATGCTCAGAAGAGGGTCACGTGTCAGCCGCTCTCGGGGGGATGAGCAACTGACAAAAAATTGCAAGTGCCGGGCTGGGATCGGACCCATGACCATCCACTTATGAAGCGAACGTGTAGCCACTATGCCACGGGCCCGGAATAAAAGTCTAAACTTGCTTCTGATCAATTTTGAGACATGCCGATTTTTTTATAAAGCTATATAAAAAATACACCGAGAATGAACCTGATGATGTACAATGCATATAGTGTGTGATATCACTTGGACAAGGGGTCCTAATTAGGGCGCATTCCGCTTATAACTCAGTCAGTGTTATACCAATTGATTTTATTTGTTGGACACGGCTAGATATATTATATGAAACTCTATGTATACAAACATTCAAGCCAATTCTTATAAAATTAATTTGACTGGGTTATAAACAAGACTAAAAATGAAAAGTGCCCAAAATAGGACCCCCCCCCCCTGCTTAAATGGTCCCGCAGCCTATCGCATCACTCATCAGAATGAATTCAGATCATGAAACAATGTAGCTTTCTGTAGGTTTTAGTCACTAAACAATAAATCCTTGTCCACAGTGCATCGGACCAAAGTGGTACCAGCACATAATTTAATTAAACGATATTTATTTTATCAATACCCTTCAACAGAAAATTTATATTGACTTTCAATTTTCGTCTTATCGCCTGTTTTTTTTTCGGTCGGGAGCCTCCGAATTCACACGCCATACGTTTGTATTAACGATTTGGGTTTGGTTTCTTCTTCTTGTTCTGGATTGTTCGCAGATACCCGCGAGACGGCGTTCGTACACGCGATCACAGCCGCCGGAATCACGTACGCCGTTACCAAGGCCTGCACGATGGGCGACCTGGTGGAATGCTCCTGCCAGAACCACGTCAAGAAGAGCGTCCAGAACTATCCGCAAGGTGTTGGTGCGGGGGTTGGCGATGTCGCTGGTCTCGGCGCCGGCGGAATCGATGGACCCGGGCCGGGTCCTGGCGGCGGCGGTGGCGGTCAGAAAAATGGTGGACGCAAGGGAGGCAAGAATGGAGCTGGCCCGGGAGGGCGGAAGGTGAACACTCGCAACACGATGCTGATTACTTCGTATCGAAATGTCAATAGCAATTTCAACTATAATAGTCTGGCCGCACCAGGTGCCAACAAGAAGGACGTTTTGAAAACGTTGCAAGGTCAGAAGGCGGCTGCCGTTGGGGGGAAGGAGGGCAGCTGGGAGTGGGGTGGATGTGATGACAATGTGGTTTTTGGGTTTAGGAAATCGAAGGATTTCTTGGATGCTCGGTTGCGGAAGAAAAGCGATATTCGGACGCTGGTCAAGCTGCACAACAACAATGCCGGGCGATTGGTGAGTTTTATATGAATGTGAATGACTTTTTTAAAGTTTCTATCTTGGTTTCTACTACTCCACCAGGCGGTCAAACAATTCATGCGAATGGAGTGCAAATGTCACGGCCTGTCCGGTTCCTGTACCATGCGAACCTGCTGGATGAAGATGCCCCCATTTTCGGAAGTTGGAGCCCGGCTAAAGGAGCACTTTGACGGTGCAACCAAGGTGATAGCGCGTAACGATGGCCACAGCTTCATGCCTGATGACCCATCGATCAAGCTTCCAACCAAACGGGATCTGGTGTACACCGAGGATTCGGATGATTTCTGTGAACCTAATTCGAAGACGGGCTCCTTGGGGACACATGGACGGGAGTGTAACATTACGTCGAATGGCGTGGACGGATGCAATTTGATGTGCTGCGAACGTGGTCAGACCAGGAAGCAGGTCGAGGTCAAGAAGAATTGCAAGTGTAGCTTCAAGTGGTGTTGCGAGGTGACGTGTAGTACTTGTATAGATATAAAAGAAGTCTACACCTGTAAATAGACAAGGTGGACATGATATGGCAGACTAGGAATGGAAACTCTTCAGGCGAAAACCCGGCAAGACTGATCCAAGTGACAACAGTGAGGAAACGAGTATTGTTCTAGAAGTGATTTTGGCTGTAATGTTATGTTAGAAAAGTATGCAAGTTAGAATTTGAAATTTGAAAACCCTTTTGAAGCAAACCCAAGAAATTGTTGTTTGACGGCGCAGTGTGACTTACCAGATCTTTGAATAAGCTTTAAACATTATGTTAGGATTGATCATTACTAAAAAGCATTTGACTAATAAGTAGACTAGGATGGCAATATTTATTGTTAAGTGTGGTTAAACCAATGCTTTGAACAAAATTTCCAATGTTGATCCTATTCATTCGAAAGAAACACCCAACTGGCGTGCCACTCGGACCCACACAAACAACCAATCAACGCCTAAGAAAGCCAAATTTATAATATCGCGTGATAAGACCAACGCTAGAGTGTAATCAAACCATTAATATCGTTTTTATGCGGTCCTGTCTTCACTCGTTTGTGCAAAATACCTCCCAGACGACGACGGCAGCGATCGATGCGGAAAAGTTGTTCCAATTTCGCCCCTCGCCAGACCCCTTTATAGCGCCCCCTTCAGAGTCAGTATCGTCACAACATTAATTTAGTTGTAAGTGTGTTCGACCAGCCGCAAAGAGCAGTTTTGTTCTTAGTCTTGTACCCATTTGGTCGGTTGGCGTCGTTCTCGTGATCGCAATTTATGGTCGTAATATTTTGCCAACGGGGGAAATGATCTTTGATTTCGAGTGTTTGCTTCTGAAGGTGACCAGATGTATTTATTCATGAAGGGTGTATTCACCAGAATACAATGACGCATAAAAAATCGTTACGAACAGAAAGGCACAAACGTTTGAAAAATATGTCACTGGTTTTGAGAATACACTCCGACCTTAATTTACGTCCACTTTCGGAGGGCGTAAACTAGATTGGACGTACAAAACCCAGTCAACCAGTGATCGTATTAGGTGTTGAATAAGATGTTAAAGTGGAGGCGATATGCGCACATTTCACATGCGCTTAAATGGAGACATGCACTCATATGGTCTCCACTTTATCATCAAGCGATTACTTCTTGTCTGGAAAAATCAGAGCGCTTACCAACTTCTATTGACATACACATACTAGATGCTTGTTTACCTTCTCCATGTGTTAGGCAAAGTTTAAGTACTGACCAAGGGCTATCATGCGTGGCCATTCACTATTTGGAATTATCACGTCAGATGGCAACACTGATCGATCTACGTAAGACCGTACGTTAAGGACAGACTTGTTAAAACCCCAAAATGGCCGCCACAATGGCCGACTTTGGCACCTACTCACGATTTCGAGCGCACAAATCTCTTCGTAAACATAACCAGCGCACCTGATTTTTTTTTTATTCGAAGCTTATTACAAGTGAGCAAGAACAGAATAATAACATGTACTGTTGTTTGAAGCTTGCTTCTGGAGATTTGTGCGTCTGAAGTTCTGATACACTGTTGAAGCGGGATTTCAAGATGTTTGTCCTTAGTTGGGGGTGTTGCTAGTTAATAAGTAAAGTTTCAGCTTCTCTATCTCGGGATCGAAAGCAGATAGTAATGTGTCATCTTCGGCAAAGTTGTTCAGAAGAACAGGAACATGGAGGTGATTCTTCAATTGCGTGGTGATCTCTCCGCTAGGTGGTGCTGGTGATCAGAGTTGGTTATTTCTCACATTTTGGCCTAAAAAGTGCAGATTTTGGTGCAGTCCAGAGAAGTGTGCCTTGCCGCTCTTTTGTGCGAAGAGAAGAATCACACGCACCTCTAAGCGAAATATTGACTGAGTGCGTAGTGCACCATGATTTTTCTTTTGAGTGGAGCAGTTACCGTTCACACACAGTATTTAAATACCTCGCTTTATCTACAGAGTGTCGCGCTGGAAAAGCTGTAGGTTGTCATGGCATCAAGGTAACATAAACTCGTCGACAAACGGAGCACCGAAAAGAAATTGACTTTCGAAGCTAACAGACATTCGACGGATTCGCTTTGTGTGCTAGTGTTTTCATCAATTTACCAGATTTACATGAGACCATAGAGCACAGTACCGCATGATGCACTTCATTAGAAATGGGACCATATTTTGCTGCTCCTAGCACGGAGTACGGCACGACCATTTCTACATTAGCTGACTCCCATAAACTTTCCTTTACTACCAGCGGACGACAAATGTTTTCATCGGGGTTAGTTAGCCGATTGATGAACCGGGTAAACCTGAACGTAGATCAGTTTTAGGGTATCACTCCATCTCTTGTAAACTTTTCCATACCACCTAGAATGTTCTATACATTCAGATACACGTAGATCTAGACGATTTTCATACGCCCAAAAAGCTTACGTTCATGGACGGAATGGCACGGACAAGTATTGCTGGGTAAAACCCCTGAAGTCTGAAAACTTCATATCTAGTGTATCCTGCAATACTAGGTCGGAACGATCGTAATCAGACTGTATTTTTGATCATATTTCGGTGCCTTAAAATTGCTCTTTGTTTGCCGGATGTACGAGAAAACAATTCTCTTTCACTCCGGCGAGATTGCACAAAAGTGCGGGGCAAGAGAAGAGTGAAAATCAGAAGAGAAATCCTGATCAAGCAAACCGTATGTGGTAAGTGAGAAAAATGCACTTATCTTTCGTTTCTCCTCAGTGATGACCAACCCTGCTGGTGATAAAGTAAAATTTTAGACTTATCTATCTCGGTAACGAAAGTAGAAAAACATGTGTCATTTTCGGCAAAGTTAGAAGGACAAGAACATTCTGATGATTCACAAATTAGTTGGTAATTTCCCCGTTAGGTGGCGCTAAGTTTAAAGTAAAATTTAGGACTTCTCTATCTCGGGATCGAAAGCAGACATACATTTATCGTTTTTGACGAAGTTCTTCAAAAGCTCTTGAATATTCTGGGGGTTCGCCAATTAGTTGGTGATTTGACTGCTAGGTGGCGCTAGTTATCAAGTAAAGTTTGAAACTTCTTTATCTTGGTAACGAGAAAGAGAATTCATGTAGGGATTTTCTCAGTGATTTCTCCATGGATTCCTTCCGGGATTCTTCTGGATGTTCTTTTTCTGCTTCTTGGCGTAACATATCCACTTGTACAAATCCTGCTCTTCGTTTAGTGTTTTATGAGAACTTCCACTGTATTGAACTGAGAGGATTTTTCCAGGGAACCGCGATTTTTTTATTTTTTTTTCCATTGTTCCTAAAGGTTTTTAAATATTATTTTATATATTCCTTCCAAGAATTCATCAATGATTCTTTTAGGGGCCTTTTGGAATTACCTCAGGAATTCTCTCTGGAATGTTTCTCTACGGATTTCCGCCTACGATTCTTCCAGAGATTCTTTCAGGATCTTCTCCAAATATTCTCGATTATATTTCTTCTCAATCCATGCCCATGATTTTTTTTATTATTCAAGGATTCCTCGGATAACCCTCCAGGGATTGTTTTCAGAATTCTTTCCTGGGATAGATCGGGATATTTTCAGAGCATTATCGAGAACTCTCTCAGCATAATGCAAGGGAATTTCCGGATATCATCCATTTTTTCAGGATAGATTATTTTTATCCCTTAAGAATTATTGAAAGATTTTCTCGGAAATCCACCAGGAATGTTTTTTCAGGGTTCCTTCAAGGATTGCTTCTTTTGTGCCTCCAAAGAAATTTCGTGGTTCAAGCAGAAATATATTTCCAAGGATTATTTCCGAAATTTGTCCAAACATTCATCCCCAAACATTCTCCGGGAGTTCCTTTCAGGATTCCTGCGAAGGTTACTCAGGGATTTTTTTTTATTATTCTCCTAGCAATTCTCCTAGCAGAGTCCTGATTCTTTAAAAAGAAATCCTTTATCCTGAAACTTTCCGGTAAACCTTTAGGTTCATCCATTATGATTTTTTTTACTAATTAGTCCAGTTTTTTTCCGGCATTCCATCAGGGGCTTTCAGGATGTCTTTCCGGGATGTCTTTCGATTTTTTTCTGGGGAATCTGGGATTCCCTCCAGAAATGCTTTAATATTATCTGCAATAACATAATTTTTGTGACACAATGTCAAACAATGTACAATAACGTTGTTGAACATTCGATTTGCCTATCTCATATCGGATCTGAGAAACAGGTTGGACTCGAATACACAGCGCAACATTTTTTTGTCTCAAGAGAAAACTTATGTGTCTCTGACAGATTTTGGGCTGCTGAATCTGAATCCGGGCTCAGATTTGCTCCAACACGTCACAATTTTGAGCTATACCCTAATTTATAGGGTAAAATATGCGATTTTGGGCTTTTTTGACTGCCAGCTATTAAGCACGGAAATATTTTTTAGCAATCAGAAGGTAAATTGGTCAATTAACATCTAAATTAACGACTCATGCAAAATATTTCATTTTACCAAATCAAATTTGATAGATTTAAGCATTTTATGTTAGTATCGAAACTTGCATGGAACTTTTGGAGGGTGACTTGTATGGGAAATATCGTACCTAACATGAATCGTTTAAAACTATCAAATTTGATTTGGAAAAACAAAATATTTTGCATGAGTCGTTAGTTTAGATGTTAATTGAGCAATTTACCTTTTGATTGTTTAAAAAAAATATTTCCATGCTTAATGGCTGGCAGTCAAAAAAGCCCAAAATCGCATATTTTACCCTATAAATTAGTGTATAGCTTAAAATTGTGACGTGCAAGAGCAAATCTGAGCCTGGATTCGGATTCAGTGGCCCAAAATCTGTCAGAGACACATAAGTTTGCTCTAGAGACAGACCAAAAGTTATTTTTTGTTTCGCTGTGTTATCCGTGATTCGATTCTCCGGCAAAAATAGCTCGATTATCGGGGCATCAAATAATTGTTTGCTTTGTTTGCAAAAATATAGGAAATTTCGAAAATATCAAGAATTATTTTTAGTATGCGGGTTTTTCTCCTTAATCTCCATTCTCAAAATATATGATAGCAATATTGTCGGCCGTTGAATTCAAGTACCAGAACATCACACAACTTATCTTCCATGTTTTTGATTGAAGACCATCCACAATAACAGAAAAAAGTATGGCTCGATTATCCGTGAATTTCGATTATCCGGGGTGATTGTTTTTGGAATCACCTGGATAATCGAGTCGGACCTGTATTGAGCTTCATTTAAATCTGCATGGGCGGTGTTGCCTGCCATAACCTTTTTTTTGTGTCGCAATGTGAAACCATGTACTGCACTTGAGGTGCACTACAGCATTATCGAACATTGGAATTGCCTGTCTCACACCATATTAGATATATTGAGCCAAATTTAAATCTGAATGATCAGTGTTGCCAGCAATAATATAATTTTTGTGTCCCAACGTGGAACAATGTACTGCACTTGAGGTGCACTTTAACATTGTCGAACATTCAAATTGCGTATCTCACATCATATCAGAGATAAGGAGCTATGTTTGAATCTGTATCAGCAATAATTTCTTTTTTCTGTCGCAATGTGAAATAGTGAACTGCACTTGAGGCTCATTATGACATTGTCGAATATTAGAATTGCTTATCTCACACCGGATCTGTGACATTGAATTTGAATTTGAATCTGCATGACCAGTGTTGCCAGCTGCTACAAAAATCATGTGTTATTAAATGAAGTCAAATATGACGCTAAAGATTGACTTCTACATAATCTTAACTGAACAATCGTGTTGATCGATGTTTAACATTTTGTAGTGTTGCCAGTTGCAGAGATTATTATTAAGAAACAAATTGTATAGACAAGTACTCAAGGTAAATGTAGATAACTTGCTGATATTGTGGTATAGATTGCTTCAGAAATTATAAATACACTAACGATTGACTGTCATTTTAATTTTAGAGTTATATGCAGGAACGTTCCTAATAGGTCATGTAGTTAACACTCTAAGGATACAAATAATACCAACTTTGTTACCATTTCGTGCAAAAGATCAAGATCTGTAAACCAAAAGTTCAAAAATGGAAGTTGCACAAAACGGTCATGAAATATAAGACAGTGGAATATAAAAACTCTCATAAATGAAACATTTCTGTAAACAAACATTATGGAAATTACTGTATCGATAAGAAAAGAAATTTTTCTGTTAGCCGAAGTTATTTTGGCTGGAAAGGGCCCATATAGCTGAGGCGGTAAACGCACGGGTATTCAGCATGACCATGCTGAGGGTGACGGGTTCGATTCCCGGTCGGTCCAGGATCTTTTCGTAAAGGAAATTTCTTTGACTTCCTTGGGCATAGAGCAGGGGTTCCCAACCTTTTTGAGGTGGCGACCCCCTTTGAGAATTGTCAAAACATCTGGGGCCCAATGGAAATTTTTAGAAAAAAAAAAAAAGATTTATATGAACGAAACCAAGTTTTTTGGGTACAGTGACGTAGCCAGAAATTTACTGTGGGAGGGATTTTCGACGATCAATGATACGTTTTTTTTATTGGACACTCACATTTCGTGAACAATGATGTTATGTTCAATCAATTTCAGCCGTAACTGAAAAATAGCGGCGCAGCCGAAATTTTTTTTCATCTGCAGGCGTTTTATATTGAAAATTTAGTCCTCAAATTGTGGCTTTTGTGGATAGCGGTATAAAAAATTGTTTTTTTTTTTTTATAATTTGCACAAAATAGTATAAAAATATTACAATGTTTTTAGTAACATCGCGGCCCCCCTGAACTGGCTTCACGGCCCCCCAGGGGGCCGCGGACCACCGGTTGGGAACCCGTGGCATAGAGTATCTTCGTGCCTGCCACACGATATACACATGCAAAATGGTCATTGGCAGAGGAACTGAGAGCTAATAACGGTGGAAGTGCTCATAGAACACTAAGCTGAGAAGCAGGCTTTGTCCCAATGAGGACGTTACGCCAAGAAGAGAGAGAGAGATTTTGGCTGGAAAAAAATGCCAAGAATCATCATTAAAAGCCTCCATAATGCAAGAAAAAAGTAGCAAAATTTTTAACAACACTAGCTGAAACAAACGTAAAGCAATCTAATACCTCAACAACTGTTTATTATATTCACTTTGATAGTAAGACAAGCTTTGCCATCTGAAGGATAGGATGACCTGCAAATAAAAACTTAGTTGTAATGAAATGTGTTCATAAACGCTAATAAACTGTATTGAAGTCATTACGTTGCATAGAAAAACCTTGAAAAAATAAGAAAGTTGATCTCATAAAAATGCTATGGAAATGACCTCATGAATTTTTCCCAGGTTTTGATGACGGCATTTCTTAGACAAGCTATTGAGGCAGCGAATGTGATAAAAAGTTAGATAATTTTTGGAATTTAGTAAGAAATAATGTTGAAAAAACCTTTGTGCAAATGAAAATTTTAGGGATGAAATAAATAATTGAAGAACTCGATTGTTTTTCAAAATATCATGACAGTTCACATGAAATGTAAAAATGTTGAATGCAATATACTGTATTGTGAAAACAATTGGTTAAAATCATCAAAACATCTTTTTATTAGAAAAAAAAGTGTTTTTTTTTTAATTTCTGAAACAATCTATATGTTACTCCAAACATGCCCTTTGTAAATAGTGAATTAAAATTTTTATTTACAGTTCAGCGGTGTTGCCAGCTTTCAAAAAAACTTCGTTTTATTCTATGCAATATGAAACAGCGTTTGAAGTCTACTAAAATTATGCGGAAGATTGTTTTTATATTGCAAACATTCATATGTATATACACCCAAACCTCCATTTAGGTAACGAGTCGGGACTGCCTAAATAGAATTTTTACCTAAATGGATTCATTACCTAAATGGATTCAGTTCATTACCTAAATGGAGTACAAGATAGCAAAGAAGTTTAAGAAGGTGAGTTACTAGGAGATTTAAAGGAGGTCATGTGGAGGGAGTTTCAGATGGCTTTCAAGAAGTTTCAGGAGGGGATGTGTTACAGGAGGGGAGGGGCTTCAAGGGCGTTTTCGGGGGTTTGGGAGGGTCTTAGATCAGAATTGTCATTCAAATGACTAGCTGTGCACGAAACACGAAAAACCCAGCAAAATTCCGCCAGACTGAAAAAATATTGAATGTCGGGTCAAAGTCGGGTCAATTTTTATCGTATGTTGAGCCATTGTTGGATCAACGTCGAACATCTGTTGAGTCTATGTTGGGTTTGGTGGCCAAAATAAAAACAGGTGAATGATAGGTTGATGTCGGGTTTGACGTCATCAATGCTGGAGCTGATATGAATTGAATGATGGAAGGATGATTGCTTATCTCCATTTCAGCTGGAAATGAAGCTGGATACTGACACTTTTCAACACATCAACCGTGCAGTAGGGGGGGGGGGGCTAGGGGGGCTCAACATTACATCACCCCTCCCTCCCCCCATATCCCCTTAACACCACTCACTACTTCTTTCCCGTAAATGAACCTTATACATAATCTAAAGTACTCCAACTGATCTGAACACAATCAAATTCTATTTAGGTAACGTTACCTAAATGGAGGGACCTAAATAGAGTTTACCTAAATGGATCCTACCTAAATGGAGGTTTGAGTGTACAGGGGATAGACAAAACGATCGGGACAGGCAAAATTTTCAGTTTTCAAAAAATGGTGAAATTGCTGTAACTTTTTGAAAAGTGCATCAAAAAATTTTTACTGTAAGTTGATCAGTTAGTTGTGAATCAATGGTCCAATTTTGGGAAAGATCGGGTTATTCTACATGAAGTTAGTAAGACTCTAGAAAAAATCATAATTATACGATAGTTAACTTTGAGCTGTTATATCTCCGGATTCAATGAACCGAATGCAATGAAATTTTGACCGTTCATGACTCATATAAGTTGCTTTGAAAAACTTTTGACATAACCTAAAATTATTCACACGGACAATACACATAACACCCAGTGGCCCAGTGGAGAATTTTCCGTTTGATGAAAAGTTTTCCCCGACTTGAGTGGGAATCGAACCCACACTCCGAGGCTTACGAAACGCCTAGATTACTGACGCCTCTAGCCGTACGGCCGAGAAGCCTATATTATAGCATATAAATGCAAAAAATATCGTTCTAGAATAACGGAGCGTGATCACTAGCTTGCATAGCATTTTCGCTCATTCAGAAAGAGCGGCTTGCCCCTCTTTTATCTTTCTCTTTCTTGTGTTTGTTAACGAGAGTGAATGAGAAAAAATAAAAATCTACGCACGCTGGAGAGCGTCTCCAGTTACCCTAGTGGTTAAGGCTATGGATCGCCAATCCGGAGACGGCGGGTTCGATTCCCGTTCCGGTCGGTAAAATTTTCTCGATTCCCTGGGCATGGTGTATCATTGTACTTGCCTCACAATATACAAATTCATGCAATGGCAGACAAAGGAAGCCCATCAATTAATAACTGTCGAAGTGCTCAAAGAACACTAAGTTGAAGAGAGGCATTCCAAGTCCCAGTGGGGACGTATAGCCATAAAGAAGAAGAAGACGCTAGAGAGCGT
The DNA here is from genome assembly GCF_035046485.1 of Aedes albopictus. Lineage (NCBI taxonomy): Eukaryota > Metazoa > Arthropoda > Insecta > Diptera > Culicidae > Aedes > Aedes albopictus. The sequence goes on from NC_085137.1 coordinate 66,393,000, forward strand.
GATTAAATAGAATCGTGATAAAATCGAAAAACCCACTGTATTTGCTATATAGCAAATATTTCTACATGTGAAATGATACCTAAAAGCTTATTCTGGAAAACTGGTCACTTTATACTGCCAGCCACCCGCACTTTAAAACTGCGTGGCACCATCATTGCCATCGTCTAGGAGGTGAATCCTATCTAAAAATCATATTTCAACTCTTAAAAGCCTCTGTGGTTGCACTCTGTCTGTCGCACGCCATACTACTTACACTAACCTGAGGGCAAGGTTTCCTTCATCTCCCCCAATCGGGCACTAAATGTCCACCGGGCAAGCAGCCTCCGGAGTTGGCTGGCGCGGCGGTTATTAATTAAAATTCCACGTTACGATACGGACGGACCTCGGCTCGGCTGGACAGTTTGTGTGTGGCGCACCAAAAGCTGGCTTATTGTGGTGGAGAAGGCCACCGCGAGAAGTCGCGCACTCACTCTGTCATTAGCATCAAAATCCAATTAATCAATGCCAAATAAAAGTGCTTTCAATGTTTAATTTTCATCATTAATAATTTCCCACCACCGCACTACATCGCCATGACTTCCAACCAGGGCTAACTGATATCTCAGCACCATTGGTACAATGTGAACGATGGTTCGTACAACAAACAGTAGCGTAAGGAAGTTGTCGCGACACACCCGGAAAAGGACATGAGCATTCCTTGTTTACACCATTTGGTTGGTGCCACATTGCTGTGCTGTTTCGATTACTGAACAGTACTGGATGTACCTTCGCAGATGGGCCAATGAACTTGACGACGAGTAAGCCTGATAGATTTGTGAAAAACAGCCACACATCACCATCCTTGTGCTTATTATTATTCCAGGGAAAAACTTGAATAGTAAAGTAGAAAAATTAAAAAAAAATAAACAAAAAAGTTGGTAAGTAAAATATGATCCGTCACAAAGTGTTCTAGTTGTCGACTTGATAAAATAGATAAAAAAAAGGATGTGCCCAACTTCTCCTTTGCTTCATCCAAATAGAGCAATTTCCAAAAGAGGCTCACCAGAATTCCCTCACGGCGCAAATTACTTCAAATAACTTTATTTACCAATCGCTTGTTTTGCCGCATTTTTTCCCAACCCGCTGAGTTAAATATATGCACACACCGGTAATAGCTCCATTTTCGGCACATCGAAGCGCCCAACTCTGAATGCCTCCAATAACACGTGATGAGCCTTATTTCCTCACGGGTTTCGATCCGTCCATCCGTGCGGTGTCTGGTGTAGGTAGCATCCCGAAGGTGATGCTGGGCAGTGTGCTGATTATAGACCCCGGAGGAACCGAAATTACATCTTTGTTTTGTCTTTCAGCTCCACACATACACACCCAGGCAGACCGCGGCACGGTATTTCGCCTCACGCGGGGCAATCATCTCCGGGGTGCTGCTGCTTGACCAACCGCGCGCGCTTGCGATCCCGGACCGTGGCGATCGGGAAGACCTTTTGAAGCCTTCTGCACGCCGCCCCGGCTGCTGCGAACCCCGACTCGACAAACATTTGCACTCGCAGATCGACCCCAAGGCTAGATTTGCCGACACTGAACGGTGTGTGTGGTATGGATCGGGAACAATTTTGAGCTTTCCATTTAGAAGTGCAAGGATGCCAGATGAGCGTTTAAAAACGTCGGAAAATCAGATCCAAGTCACGGTGTGTCTGGTATAAGAAATTTATTACAAAAAAATAGGCATCGCTAATTTTTACGTTACGTGAAAGTTGACGCTACTAGCTTTCATTCAAGCCCAACATCGAAATATTCCATCGGGGGAACTTTTTCATACAAAAATTGGGTATGTTTGTTAAGTAGAAATAGGGATTAATTTGGAACCGTTCATTTTGTATGGGGAAAAACAGTATTCTGAAAAAGTTGTTCGAGATCCCTCGGTGGATTTTTTTGAGGGACCGTGCAAATGAAAGCTGGAAGTCTCTATTTTTGAATAGCGAAAAATTTGGCGATGCCCAATTTTTTGTTATAAACCTTTCCCATACACACGCCGTGAAGTATTTAGCTTATTAGTGGATAACTCAGACTGTGGAAGATTACAACATACATACATTTTTTTGTTCAACGTTGTATTTAAGACAAGACATAATCAAAATTAGTACGCCACAATACTCGGTTTGTGACAGCCGCTCTCCATCCTCGGTCGCGCCCAATGCTCGCCAGATCACGCTCCACCTGGTCCGCCCATCGTGCTCTCTGCGCTCCACGCCTTCTTGTGCCAACCGGATCAGTTGAAAACACCAGCTTTGCAGGGTTGTTGTCCGGCATTCTTGCAACATGCCCTGTCCACCGTATCCTTCCGGCTTTGGCCACCTTCCGGATGCTGGATTCGCCGTAAAGTGCAGCAAGCACACACTGTTCTCCTGCACACCGCCGAAGATCGTCCTTAGCACGCATCGCTCGGAAACTCTTAGTGCTTGCTGCAGGTCCTCCTCGAGCATGGTCCATGTCTCGTGTCCGTAGAGGACCACCGGTCTTATCAGCGTTTTGTGCATTTGATGCGTGGCTGATTTTTTTTTAGACCGCAGCTTCTTCTGGAGCCCGTAGTAAGCCCGAATTCCGCTGGCTGATGATGCGCCTTCGTGTTTCACTGCTAGCATTGTTGTCAACCGTCAGTAAGGATCCAATGTAGACGAATTCCTCCACCACCTCGAAGGTATCCCCGTCTATCGTAAAATTACTACCCAGACGGATCCGGTCGTGTTCGGTTCCCCCTACCAGCATTTACTTTGTTTTTGAGGCATTCACCAATAGTCCAACCTTTGCTGCTTCGCGTTTCAGGCGGGTGTATAGCTCTGCCACCGTTCCAAATGTTCATGACGTCCGCAAAGCACACAAATTGACCGGATTTTGTGAAAATCGTTTCCCGGCTGTTGAGCCCGGCTCGTCGCATCTCACCTTCCAGAGCGATGTTAAAGAGTAGGCATGAGAGTCCGTCACCTTCTCGCAGATTCGGCGAGATTCAAATGAACTGGATAGTTCACCCGAAACCCTTACGCAGTTTTGCACACCATCCATCGTTGCTTTAATCAGTCTAGTCAGCTTCCCAGGAAAGCCGTTTTCGTCCATTATTTTCCTTAGCTCTGCGCAGTCGATACTGTCGTATGCCGCTTTGAAGTCGATGATCAGGTGATGCGTTGGGACCTGGTATTCACGGCATTTCTGGAGGATTTGTCGTACGGCGAAGATCTAGTCCGTTGTCGACCGGCCGTCGATGATGCCGGCTGGATAACTTCCCACGAACTCATTCGATTTAGGTGACAGATGACGGAAGATGATCTGAGATAGCAGTTTGTAGGCAGCATTCAAAATAGTGATCGCCCTGAAGTTCTCACATTCCAAATGGTCGTCTTTCTTGTGAATGGGGCAGATTACCCCTTCCTTCCACTCCTCCGGTAGCTGTTCGGTTTCCCAGATCCTGACTATCAGCCGACGCAGACAGGTGGCCAACTTTTCTGGGCCCATCTTGATGAGTTCAGCTACGATACCATCCTTACCAGCTGCTTTGTTGGTTTTGAGCTGGTGAATGGCATCCTTAACTTCCCTCAGCGTGGGAGTTGGTTCATTTCCGTCCTCAGCTGCACTGGCGTCGTTTCCTCCGTTGCCGTGGTTTCCCGTGCCTACGTTCCCCACGCCATTCAAGTGCTGATCGAAGTGCTGCTTCCACCTTTTAATCACCTCACGTCGGTTCGTCAAGAGGCCTCCGTCTTTATCCCTGCATATTTCGGCTAGTGTCACGAAGCAGTTGCGGGATGCGTTGAGCTTTTGATAGAACTTCCGTGTTTCTTGGGAACGGCACAGCATTTCCATTTCTTCGCACTCCGCTTCTTCCAGGCGGCACTTTTTGTCCCGAAAGTGGCAGGTCTGCTGTTTCCGCTTCTGTTTGTAATGTTCCACGTTCTGTCGGGTCCGTTGCTGCAGCATTACCGCCCTCGCTGCGTTCTTCTAGACAAAAATCGTTCTGCACTCTTCGTCGAACCATTCATTCCGTTGATTCTGTTCCACGTATCCGATGGTGCTCACGGCAGCGTTGTTGAAGGCTGCTTTCACAGTACTCCAGCAGTTCTCTATAGGGGCTTCATCGAGCTCGCCCTCGTCTGCCAACGCAACTTCGAGATTCTACGCGTATGCTGAGGCGACATCCGGTTGTTTCAGTCATTCTAGGATGTACCGTGGCGGTCGCCGGTACCGCACATTGGTTGATGACGGAGAGTTTTGGGCTCAGTTTGACCATCACCAGATGCACACTAAGATGAGCTCGGCAAACGCCGGCACCGCCGTGGCTCAGCAAATATTTACACTGATTCTCGGTAAAATATCACGTTTATTAGCTGAATTTCGGCAAAACATTTCTTAAATCTCAGCTAACAAACAATACGATTGCTGAGATATCGTAGAAAAACAAGTTTTCTGAGCGCTCGGCGGTGCCAATCTTGGTAAAAAGCAAGAAAAACTGCCGAAATTCAGCGAAAAAAAAAATAAGTGTGTAGTGGTCGGAGTCAATGTTGGCGCCATGATAGGTCCTGACGTCGATAATGTCAAAGAAGTGTTGTCCGTGAATCAGTACGTGGTCGATTTGAGATTCCGTCTGCTGAGGTGATCTCGAGGTGTAACGATAAGGAAAGCTGTGTTGGGAAAAGGTGCTACATATGGTCATGTTTTTGGAGGCGGCGAAATCAATGTGTCGTAGGCCGTTTTCGTTCATCTGCTGGTGGGCGCTGAACTTACCAATCGTTGGTCTGAACTCCTGCTCCTAGCCTACCTAAGCGTTTGAATCTCCTAATGATCTTGACGTCGTGGCTTGGGTAGGGGTCGTACTCGGGTTCGAGCTACGCGTAAAATGCGTCCTTGTCATCATCAGTGCTTCCGGCTGTGCACGTTTATTATGCTGAAGTTGAAGTACCTTTGATCCTCAACCTGCACATTCTTTCGTCGATCGGCAACCAACCGATCAACGCGCCTCTGCATATCTCCCATCACAATGAAAGCTGTTCCCAGCTCGCGTGTGTTGCCGCAGCTCTAGAAGATGGTACCCAAGCAACACACATGTCATATAAGAGTTACGACAGCGCAAGTTTTGGTTGTATAGAAGTTGATTTGACGTTATTCTAACATAGTGTTAAAATTACGGCAAATTTACTACTATACAACCAAAAGTTGCGCTGCCGTAACTCTTATATAACATGCGTGTTGCTTGAGTATGATTACCTCTAAACGTACGCATCATGGTTCCTGTCCAACACACCTCCTGCAGCGTTACGATGCCGAATCCCCGGCCCTTCAGTAGATCGGCGAGTATGCGGGTGCTCCCAATGAATTTGTGAGATCGGCAGATCCACGTACCGAGTTTCCAATCGCAAGTCCTATTTGTTCACTGAGGTCGACCAATGCCGTTGGTCTCGGTTCGTTTAATGCCTCCAGTGAGCTATTTGAAGGAAGACGACACTAGACAACGGACGAGCATGCAACGCCCAGTGGCACAGCCTAAAGGCTTTGTGACCTCAGCCGCACGACCACGAAGCCACACGTATTATTCTGTTGCTGATTTTCCGTTACAATGGGTTTTCAACGGCTGGCTCGTACACCAACCCCCTACTTTTCGGAAGACCATAGTGCACAGTTAAGCTTAGATTCCTTCCCTGGCACTCGGACGTTGATCAGCCGCCCCTAACATGGGGATCAGACGCTGTTGTGAGCCGCTCCTCCTGGAGAACAGACGCTCACGTTTGCCGAAGCAAACCCCCCCCTTCCCTGTCAGCCTACGACCAAAGTTCCCACCGAGGTTGGTTATCCGATCTTTCTTAAGGTTGCTCGTAGTTTCCAGCCGGTACCACGCAAAGGTAGGGATAGGAGTTGCTGGGCACTGGCTGACATGCGTTGGATATCGAAACTCATCGTTCTGTTGTTTCTTGAACTCGTGATGCTGAAATATCGCGCCCGGATCCTAGCTGCTACAAGGTACATCCGAGTCAATATTGGCTCCTCTGTAGTACCTCACATCTATGACGTCCGAAAAATGTCTCCCGTCGACCAGCAAGTGAACTATCTGGGAGCAAGTGTCACCACTCGGGCGTCGCCAGGTATGTTTTCGGATGTTCTTAGGTGCATAGTAGATACTGCTGATATCCCTCCCTCTAGCAGTAGCATATGTCACAAGGCACAGACCATTATTGTTGGTAACGAAATGAAAGCTTTCCGTTCCAATAACAGGTTGAAAGAAACTTTCTCTGTCGATCTTCACATTTGCATCTCCGATCACTATTTTGACATCTTGTTTTGGGTAGATATTTCAGTCGCCAGTCAATTTTTGGGTAGGGCTTATCCCATCTGCGATCCGTTATCCGGACCAATGGCAGTGTTTTTGGAATTTGAGTTCTTGTTACGGTGTCGGTGTGGTACAGGTTGTTAGCTATTGTTGTAAGAAGACTTTGGGGAGATGTATTTCTCGATATTTCGGCGGAGGTTATTGTCCGCTTGGCAACAACGAGGGCTAATACATGTTCAAAAGGAAGAACTCCGGCCTCAGTGCACAATTATTTTAATGGCGATGACGGGAGTAGTCCCGAACCATTTTATTGTAAAATGGCAAAACGCTTTTTTGAGCTGATCGGAATTGCGACTTGTTATTTCTACCCCATAGAAAATGTTTGACAAAATTAAACTATTTCCAACGTTCATAATTGTGTTGCGATTGCTAGTGGATTGATACCGGCTAACCGTTGGTATTAGACAGTTTTTTGCAATTCATTTCTGACTTGCTCAAAGTGGTAGTTGAACGAAAGGTGTCGGTCAAAAAATACTCCAAGTATCGGACATTTTTCGGCAAATATTTGAAATCCAACGGAGTTTGCCCACTTTGCAACTGATCTAATGGCTGCTTGCCCGAGCAGAGGGGAATACCTTCCAAATACCATGCAAAGAGCAACCTGTGCTCTAATACCAAACATTGTAATTGCTTTGTTATTCTACGAAATTTTATGAGAACATCATAATAACAATTGGAGGTATTTGAGCAGAGTGCGGTATTTATTTATTTAGCAATGAAAGTGACCGAAGAACAAGTTTTACTATTACATCTTAGAGCTATCTAAAAATGTCCAATTTAATAGCAAGAAATGTTATTACTTTGTTATTCAATACCTATTGAATAACAAAAACTGGACTTGAAATTTGAGGTATGCATTCATTATCGAAATAACAAGACTTGTTATCTTCTAGGTGTTAATTATACATACTAAATTATGGTATTCATTTCATTTATTTAGTGAACATCAAATTCATGATAATACTGAATCAACAATTTGCCGCCATAATACTCGATTTGCAGCTGCAGCTCTCCAACGTCGGTCACGCCCAACACTCGCCAGATCACGCTCCACCTGGTCCGCCCATCGTGCTCTCTGCGCTCCACGCCTTCTTGTACCTACCGGATGGTTAGCAAACACCAACTTTGCAGGGTTGTTGTCCGGCATTCTTGCAACATGCCCTGCCCATCGTATCCTTCCGGCTTTATCCACCTTCTGGATGCTGGGTTCGCCGTAAAGTGCAGCGAGCTCGTGGTTCATCCTTCTCCGCCACGCACCGTTCTCCTGCACGCCGCCGAAGATCGTCCTTAGCACCCGTCGCTCGAAAACTCCGAGTGCTTGCAGGTCCTCCTCGAGCATCGTCCATGTCTCGAGTCCGTAGAGAACCACCGGTCTTATTAACGTCTTGTACATGGTACATTTGGTGCGGGGGTGAATCTTTTTTGACCGCAGTTTCTTCTGGAGCCCATAGTAGGCACGACTTCCACTGATGATGCGCCTTCGTATTTCACGGCTCACGTTATTGTCAGCCGTTAGCAAGGAACCGAGGTAGACGAATTCTTCTACCACCTCGAAAGTATCCCCGTCTATCGTAACATTGCTGCCAAGGCTTGTCCTGTCTCGCTCAGTCCCACCTACCAGCATGTACTTTGTCTTTGCCGCATTCACCACCAGTCCGACCTTTGCTGCTTCACGTTTCAGGCGGGTGTACTGTTCTGCCACCGTTCCAAATGTTCGGGCAATAATATCCATGTCATCCGCAAAACAGACAAATTGGCTGGATTTCGTGAAGATCGTACCCCGGCTGTTGAGCCCGGCTCGTCGCATAACACCTTCCAGGGCGATGTTGAATAGTAGGCAGGAAAGTCCATCACCTTGTCGTAGTCCCCGTCGAGATTCAAATGAACTGGATAGTTCACCCGAAATCCTTACGCTGTTCTGCACACCGTCCATCGTTGCTCTTATCAGTCTAGTCAGCTTCCCGGGAAAGCTGTTCTCGTCCATAATTTTCCATAGCTCTGTGCGGTCGATACTGTCGTATGCCGCTTTGAAGTCGATGAACAGGTGATGCGTTTGGACCTGGTATTCACGGCATTTCTGGAGGATTTGCCGTACGGTGAAGATCTGGTCCGTCGTCGACCGGCCGTCGATGAAACCGGCTTGGTAACTTCCCACGAACTCATTTACTTTAGGTGAAAGACGACGGAAGATGATCTGGGATAGCACTTTGTAGGCGGCATTCAGAATGGTGATCGCTCGAAAGTTCTCACACATTAACTTGTCGCCTTTCTTGTGGATGGGACAGATTATCCCTTCCTTCCACTCCTCCGGTAGCTGTTCGGTTTCCCAGATCTTGACTACTAACTGGTGCAGACAGGTGGCCAACTTTTCCGGGCCCATCTTGATGAGTTCTGCTGCGATACCGTCCTTACCAGCCGCTTTGTTGTTTTTTAGCTGGTGGATGGCATCCTTAACTTCCCTCAGCGTGGGAGTTGGTTCTTTCCCGTCCTCTGCTGCACCAACATAGTCATTTCCTCCGCTGCCTTGGTCCTCCGTGCCTACATTCTCTTCGCCATTCAGGTGCTCGTCGAAGTGCTGCTTCCACCTTTCGATCACCTCACGTTTGTCCGTCAGGAGGCTCCCGTCCTTATCCCTGCAGATTTCGGCTTGCGGCACGTAGCATGTACGTAAATTATGGTATTCGTTTTTGTTATTTTGCCTCTTATTACAGCCTAATGAAGGGCATATCGAGGTAGAATGGTATTTAAAATTATTACCATGCTATGTTATTCTTTTCTGCTCGGGTGAAGTTTGATACAGACTCTACTAGCATTTTTTCCGACAACAACCAACACTATTTCATCTGCATATACAAATATTTACACATCTTTGGGAATACATTTGAAGAGAGACTCCATAGCGATCAAGAACAGTGATACTGCCAGAACAGATCCTTGAGGAACTCCGTTTTCTTCCGTGTAGGTGCGTGATAACAGATGGCCGATAGATACTTGGAAACTACGATGCGATAGAAAGGATTGGATGAAGTCGGCGGAGAGCTCTTTCATGCCACACCCGATCAATCACAATGTAAGCTTTGGAGAGATCCAGAGTAGCTATGTCGATGTACAAGTTTTCGTTCATCGCTCGATCCAGTGTGTTACCAAGATCTGTCATGTATGTTGCTGTACCACGACCTTGACAAAAGGCATGTTGCCGACTCCTCGCTGAACGTTCAAGCACAATTTCAGGCAATAGTAGAGAGAAATCACAAGTTTCACGTGAAGGTTTTCACTGATGGTTGGAAGACCGAAAACCGTGTGGAATCCGGTGTATGCGGCCCAGATATCAACGCATCGTATCGGATACACAATCACTGTTCCGTACTTTCAGCCAAGGCAACCGCCATAAAACTAGCCGTAGAATCATTGCAGCAACTTGATGCTCCTGTGGTTGTTTTCACTGACTCAGCCAGTGTTCTAAAATCACTCGAAAGTGGACAATCACGTCATCCTTGGATACAATCAATAGAAGAGAAGTATAACCCCAATCATCGGTGGAGCCAGCTTTTTCTTCTTTCTAACTCACTCTCCTAAACATACACGAGAAATAGCGTGATGAAAGAGGAGGCAAGCTGCCCCCTCTTCTATCTTTCCCTTTCTCGTGTATGTTTAGGAGAGTGAGCAAGAAAAAAGAAAATGCTGGCTCCGCTAATGACCCCAATATCACATTCTGCTGGATTCTCGGATTTAAAGGAATCGTCGGGAATGAAAAGGCCGATCGACTTGCAGCTTCCGGTAGGACCAGCCAGCGGCTCAATACAAGACTACCAGGGGAAGATATTTACCCGAAAACACATCAAATCATCGGTAGTATATGCATGGCGCATAACGTGGTCAAATGAAGCAGAACTGTTTTTGAGCAATGTGAAATGAACAACAACCAAATGGAACGGTAGAAAAAAAACGAAAGGAGCAGAGGATTCTATCTCGACTTAGGATCGGTCATACGAAGCCGACACACGCCCATTATATAGGAAGTTCTCGTGACGTCCCCGAATGCGATGTATGTCATTGTCGCCTTACAGTGGACGTATCCTGTCCAGTCTACGAAAACAATAGAAATATGGTGACCCTACCAAAACGGTACGAGATATTTTGTGTAATGAAGAGCAACTCTTGTTATTTCTAAAAAAAAGCCAACTTATAGGTTAGATATTATTGTGTAGAATATTAGTTACTAAGTTAGTAACAAGCCTTTCTCTACTATTGGAGGCGAATGAATTTATAAAATTTAAAACCTCTTAGGCTGATACAAATTCAATTTTGACTTTTAGTCTACCCCCCTCAAAAAAAATTTGGCTGGATTTTGCATTTTGAGGGGGCAGACAAACAATTATAAAAATATTGGGATTTTCTAAAAATTCTTTAACAAATCCGATTAGTATTCAATATTTTTTAGATTAAAAGCTTTATTATTTTTATCCTCCCCTCGACCACCAGCACTGGTTACGGAAAACGAGATGTATGAAGGGAGTAACGTTGCCAAAAAATAGAACAAATCAAATCACGATTTCAAATCCTGAGTCTTGTATGGAAAGTCTAAAAATTTTCGTTCTACTGTATTTTTTTCCTTCTCGTTTTCAGAACTCAGGGCATAATTTTACACTAAAATGAACATCAGCTTACCGAGTTCAAAAATGCTGTAACACTAGCTTACTAGTTTGGTTCTGGAAGACGATTGGTAATCCAAATAGTGCGTATGCGTTCAATTTCTTTTGAGGCTCCATTTCGGTTTTTCTTCCTCCGGGAATAAATAGTAAAACTGACACTTTTGTCTATAAACTTATATTCAAATATAGTCGCAGCATTAAAAATACACTTAATTTATTCTGATTTCACTTAAACTAGATAAACAATTACGTAAAACGATACACTGAGTTCGAACGACAACGGTGGCGTGCGGCGATAGAGTTTGGTGATGTGAATAATGGTTAAGCGTTCGGCTTCGAGTAATCGGGACAGACCGGTAATCGGGCGAGACAGCCTGCACGCCGTATCGAATGATAACGGCCAGCGATGCGTAAACTTTGCAGCCTCCCGTGGTATGGTAGTCCGAAGCACCTTCTTCCCCCGCAAAGATATCCACAAAGCCACCTGGAGATCACCCGACCATCAAACAGAAAACCAAATCGACCACGTTCTAATCGACGGTAATTTTTTCTCGGATATAACCAATGTCCACACATACCACAGTGCGAATACAGATTCGGATCACTACTTAGTCGCTGTATGCATGCGCTCAAAACTTTCGACAGTTATCATCACGCGTCGAAGCCGAACGCCGCGGCTCAACATCGAGCAGCTGCGTAACGTAGAAGTGGCTCAAGACTACGCGCAGCAGTTAGCAGTGGCCCTACCAACGGAAGAGCAGCTTGGCGCAGCTACACATGACATTACATCCGATCCGCCATAGGTAGTATCTCGGCTAAAGCACTAGGCTTCGCGACTCCGAGTTACAGAAACGACTGCTATGACGGCGAATGTAAACGGTTGAACAACGAGATGAAGGGGCGAGAATGCTGCAACTGCAAGACCGTAAGAGAGCGAATGAGGTATGATATAGACAGGCGCGGAACAGGCAGAACTCAGTCTTCCAGATGAAGAAGCGCCAGCAGGAAGAACGAGATCGCGAAGCGATGGAAGAGCTGTACCGCGGTAAGGACACACGAAAGTTCTACGAGAAGCTGAACCGCTCGTGCAGAGGCTTTGTGCCACAAGCCGACATGTGCCGAGATAATCACGGGAATATTCGCACGAGCGAGCGTGAGGTGGTCGAGAGGTGGCGGCAGCATTACGATGAGCACCTCAATGGCGACGTTGCAAGTACCGAAGGTGGCGTGGTAACAGATCTAGGAGTATGTGCACATGACGAAAGACTTGGCCGGTTGAAAAACAACAAAGCCGCTGGGGCAGATTAACTACCAAGCGAGCTTCTAAAATACGGTGGAGAATCACTGGTAAGAGCGCTACACTGGGTCATTACCAAGATCTATCACTGATTGCAAGAGAGTTTGTGGGGCAATATCAGGCTGGATTCATAGGTGAACACGCAGAAATGCCGCGAATACAACGTGCCCACACATCACTTGTTCATCGATTTCAAACCGGCGTGTGATACAATCGATCGAGAACTGTTATGGCAGATTATGCACGAATACGGATTCCCGGATAATCTGATACGATTAATTAAAAAGACGATGGATCGAGTGATGTGCGTAGTTCGAGTATCAGGGAAACTCTCGAGTCCCTTCGAATCTCGCAGAGGGCTACGGCAAGTTGATGGTCTTTCGTGCTTGCTGTTCAACGTTGCTTTCGAGGGTGTAATTAGGAGAGCGGGGATAAACACGAGTGGAACGATTTTCACGAAGTTCGTTCAGCTGCTTGGTTTCGCTGATAATATCGATATTATTGCTCGTAAATTTGAGACGATGGCGGAAACGTACATCCAACTAAAGAGTGAAGCCAGGCGAATCGGATTAGTCATTGATGTGTCGAAGACAAAGTACATGATTGAAAGGGCTCCAGGGAGGAATCACCGTGCCCGTCACCCCGGCTTTACAGTCAGGTTTTTTTACGTAGTTTTGATTTACGCGGCCGCGTAAATGAAAACTCCATACAAAAAAAAATCATCGTCTTATTTTAGCATGATTCGTCGAGAAATGGTGAGACTTTTTTACTCAGTTTTTTTTTTAATTTTGAACTGAGTTTTTTTTACGCGGTACGTATCCCCCGCGTAAAAAAAATCTGAGTGCATATCGACGGTGATGAAATCGAGGCAGTTGAAGAATTCGTGTACTTGGGCTCACTGGTGACCGCCGACAACGACACCAGCAGAGAAATTCAGAGGCGCATTGTGGCAGGAAATCGTGCTTACTTTGGACTCCGCAGAACTCTACGATCTGCGATCTGCTGAATTGGAATTTTCGAACGGAAGGTGTTGCGTACCATCTACGGTGGAGTGCAGATGGAAGACGGGACTTTGAGAAGGCGAATGAACCACGAGCTGCATCAGCTGCTGAGAGAAGCAACCATCGTCCATACCGCGAAAATCGGGAGGCTACGGTGGGCGGGTCACGTCATCAGGATGTCGGATAGCAACCCGACTAAAATGGTTCTCGAGAGTCATCCGACCGGTACAAGAAGACGTGGAGCGCAGCGAGCTAGATGGGTCGACCAAGTGGAGGACGATATGCGGACCCCACGCAGAGTGCGGAACCGGAGACAAACAGCCATGGACCGAGTGGAATGGAGACGGCTACTATGTACAGCAGAGGCCACCCCGGTCTTAGCCTGATCGGTAAGTAAATAAGCCAGTTACAGTAAAAAATGCAGCTCAATCGGAGTATTGGTTACGGAAAACGAGATGTATGAAGGGAGTAATATTGCTAAAAAATAGAACAAACCAAATCACGATTTCAAAATCTGAGCCTTATATGAAAAGTTTAAAAATTTTCGCTCTACTGTATTTTCTTTCTTTCACGTTTTCAGAATTTAGGGCATAATTCTACAGTTAAAATGATCATCAGCTATCCGAATTCAAAAATGCTGTTATCTAGTGTAAATTATCTGTTGCCATCCCTTGAAGAAAGTCGACCAAACCATCGGAACATCATCGTGTGTAGAAAACCGTTTCTCATTCTGTTTATTATGAATACTGATAGTTGACAAAAATCCAGATAGTTCCTGTAATCCAGTGTAATCTGGCATCCCTGATTCAGGAAACCTGGACTCGGCAAAGATCGTGCGTGGTCCTTGTGGTTCCCGGGAATAATTTCAGAAGAGAACACACAGAGGAGCAATTGGGCCAGGGCCGGGGAATGAGCAGAACCAAAGCAGGAACAAAGCACATGCGATTCTTCACTCGCCACGACACGGCCAAAGCAGTGAGTCCAAACTCCAGAGCCACGTTGCAGTGGATGTCCGCCGGAGGTCCCCGGCTAAATAAAGACGTTTCGTGACCATTAAACGTATCTAAATAAGGGTTATTAGTCTTGCTTTCGCACCGATTCTGGCGTATTATGTTATTATTGTTTTATATTTTGCCCTTTATATTTCATGTTCCTCGTGCACCAATCGGTTTTATGGCCTTCGGTGGGGCGCGTTCCTGCCTACTGCTGGACCTTCCTCAATTTTCGTGTGGTAGGGATTTTTCTTTATGATACCACAAATTTTGTGCATCCCTTCCTTCGCTGCAGACAGCAAAACCTGTTCTGTGGGTCTGAATGTTTATTAAAAATTTATAAAATTTATGACCAAAACACTGAATCGTTCTTAATTATTCAAAACGCAATGGCTCGGTGGATCTTGCAGGGCACGGCGGTAAGAAGGTGCACTTACCTCCCGGAGCAGCACTTCCTCCTGACCGAATTCCAGAGGGTATCAGTTCTTCACTTTTATTCACGCTTTCAACTTGCGCATCATAATTTTGAGGCGTGAGGAACACCAACGACGATAATTACGAAAATGACGCTGAAGGATGAGATGACTTTGGTGGACTTGGAATCAATCTAGAAGGAGCAGAACCGGCCATTCATTGATTCATAAATGTGGAGGAAAACTGAACCGGAGGTTGAGTAATGAACCCATCGAGTAAATCGGGCACCTTGACGCATCGGAATGAATCACCAAAATTGTGAACTCATTACGGCGGAATGTGATGAAACTGTATCACGGATAGACACGAACGTTGATTCGTGAGCATTTAGTTTGCAAGCATTCTACGGAAATTGTATCACGTCATTTCCTTCGGTTTACTCACTCATCGGTATTTCCACCACACTCACCCTTCAAACGGCTGCACGTCTTTTGCCACCCCTCTTCTTACACATTCTCGCAGAAAATGAGCCGCATCGAGTTAATCGTTGCCTGATGAAGTGATTAAGCCCTGAAGCCTCACCGCACGAGCCTAGATGTCCAACCAGTCAGTCCACTGGCAGAATCACCCCATGATTCGCGATAATAGACTGTCCGCGTGCTGAACTTCGCGAGCTCCAACTGCTAGCCAGGCGCACATTGCACAATAGGACACTGTCGATCCCGATCAGCTTCAAATGGAAAATGAAAACATTTTGACTTTATTGTATTATCGAGACGGAGAATGCCTTTCCGGAGTGGAATCTTGATGGTGGTGTGCTGACTGAGACGGGGATCGTTGATCGGATTCAAAGGCATTCAGCATTCTTGATAGGGATCCCGGTCCGTCTGAGTGCCTATGGCTGGCTACCCGTCATCGTTGCGTTGTCGTGCCGAGTTCCTGTGTGTGTCCATTGCTGTGGCGCGTTGATAATGGTCCGTATCATTTATCATCATCAGCTCGCATCACAATCAGCATGTGCCAGTAGGTGGATGGTCTATTTTTTTCTGCGCTCCTACTGAGGTTTAGTGGTTGGTACTTCAGCGTGAAGATCGACAAATATTTTCTCTGAGCTTTTAATTTGTTGCAACGGTGTGTGTTGTTTGGATGAAATTTGAATATCTGTTTGAAACATTTGGTACTTATGCACAATTTAAGTACTGAGCGCCCATGGTGGTACAGAGGGCCGAATTGCTAGAACTAAATCATGATTGGTTCATGTGATCGATAGAAATTTGACCTGGCCACGCCAAATTTCTGTCGACTTCATTTATTTCTTTGTTGAGGGTGCACCGCCATGAGCCTCTAGACCTGGATCTGGTGTGATGTTCTGCTGGATTCCAATCTAACATTTGCTTGCAGATTTCGTTCCGCCCCTGCTTAGAGTGTGGCCGACCCACCTCCATTTTTGCTCTCGAATTACTGTCGCTATCGGCATTCGATGATGTCGATGGTGGAGATCCACGAACCAATTGTAACTACCATGCACGACCTGCAGCCATTGAGTGTTCTTCACTGATACACATCAAATTTCACTGGCGTACAACCGCGCAGATTTCACGTTCGAGATGAAAATTCGGATTTTGGTGCCTCGACTAATCTGATTGGTTTTCCATACATTTCTTTTTTTTTTTTTTTATCTAGTTCATTTATTTGGGGCTCAATCGCGTATAACGCTTTACGGAGCCGAGGATCTTTCTTTGTACTTAATAGTATACATTATACAGAGTAATAACTTTTTAATGATATCTGTTAGTAATGGGTGGAAGCCAGGGTACTCGTGGCAGCTCGAGGTTAGAAGGTCACATTTTGAGGGATGGACAGGGTAAGGATTGGGTCAAAGGTTTCACTGCTGCTCATCCGGTGGTGAATCGCATCTTGCTAGCGTATTCGGTGCCTTGTGGTGTTGGTACCAACTTGTTGTGGGACTTGGTTTTCCGAATGACCAGGAGCAGCTTGATAACACAAAGAGGACAAAACAGAGAAAAAAAAAACTGGAGAAGAAAACACAAGCAAATTAAACTTTTATACCAGCAGAGCGAAGAAAGTCGAAAATACATCCCATGTATGTGACATCGCGGGTCCCCAACACATCTCTCACAAGAACAAAGGGTTGTCTACCTCGGGCCTCAAGGGTATCCAAAAGTAGCGCTCTGGAGGCGTCATTATCCGGGCATTGCCAAACTACGTGGTCGATGTCATCATAACCGGAACCGCACTTAGTACAAACATTGCTCAACGCGAGGTTAATCCTGTGTAAATGCGCGTCTAGCGAGTAATGGTTGGACATAAGTCTTGACATCACGCGAATGAAATTGCGACTTACATCCAGACCATACCACCACACTCGCAAAGAAACATTAGGAATAATGGAATGTAACCACCGTCCCAGCTGGCCATCTCGCCAATCATTTTGCCAACTTTGAAGAGAACTCTGGCGAACAAAACGGAAAAATTCATCATGTGAAATTCTTCTATCATAGATCTCACCTTCCTGTGCGCCCACCTTTGCGAGAGAGTCCGCCTTCTCATTGCCATAAATTGAGCAATGTGAGGGGACCCATACAAAGGTAATCTTGTATGATCTTTCGACCAGTGCACCCATCTGCTCCCTTATTTTTGTAAGAAAGTAAGATGAATGTTTTACAGGTTTCATCGACCGGAGTGCCTCAATCGAACTAAGGCTATCCGAGAAGATGAAGAAATGGTCTACGGGCATGTTGGAAATCATCCCCAAAGCGAAGTTGATTGCTGCCAGCTCAGCAACATAAACCGAACAAGGTTCCTGAAGTTTGCGGAAGGCGGTAAAATTTTCATTGAAGACACCGAAACCAGTGGATCCATTTATGCGAGACCCATCAGTGAAGAATCTCTTACAGGAATTGACATGTTGGTACTTTTCGTTAAAAATGCGAGGAATAGATATACATCGAAGTTGATCTGGTATTCCATGAATAGCTTGTTTCATGGACAGATCGTATTTAACAGAGGAACTGTCATTAGTGAAGTGTACACGGGGAGGATTATAACTTGGTAGGCTTATGTCAGATGACATGTAGAACAGATAAATTCTCATGAATTTTGATTGAGTGTTCAGACTGAGCATTTCTTCGAAGTTTTCAATGACAAGTGTGTTGCTCACTCCACACTTGATAAGTAACCTTAGCGAGAGCTCCCAGAATCGGTTCTGGAGAGGTTTCACCCCTGCCAGGACCTCTAGGCTCGCATTATGCGTTGAGTGCATACAGCCGAGAGCAATACGCAAACAACGGTATTGAATTCGTTCCAACTTTATTAGGTGGCAGTTTGCTGCTGAGTGGAAGCAGAAAGAGCCATACTCAATAACAGAGAGAATAGTCGTTTTGTAAAGTTTTATGAGATCTTCCGGGTGAGCACCCCACCATGTTCCGGTAATTGTGCGTAGAAAATTGATCCTTTGTTGACATTTTTGCACCAAATACTTGATTTGGGTACCCCAAGTGCCTTTTGAATCAAACCAGACCCCAAGGTATTTTGAAGTCAAAGACTGGTCGATTTCTATTCCCAAACCATACATTTCTTAAACTCGCAAAAAAGCAGCCCTCACCTTCTTGATCTTGGTTCCGACATCGGCCGCCATTTGACTACCAAGACATTGGAAGCTCTAGTTGACGATGGTAAGACCTGCCACAGAGAAGCGATTGGCTAGATCATCAGGCTTGCTCTGCATATCAGTACGCCGTTCAGCTAGAAGAGCAACGTCATCAGCTAATTCGAAGTCATTTAGGTGCTTCATGGTAATGGGCTGCAACAGCAACCCACGATTTGGTTCACGATCATTCGCACCTACCTACCAGGATCTCATCGATAACGCATCAATTTCCGGCACCCCACAGCAAAACAAATCAAAATATCACTTGCCGCATATTTTACAAACACAGCTCCGTAGGAAATCAACATTTCTGCAACGGGATCCACAGTCAACGAGCTACACGTTCACTCTGAAGCCGTACAAGTACTCAAAACAATTATTACACGCAGACGAGAGCATTTTGTCAGCACAAAGATTGGGCTTCGTGGCCGTGCGGTTAGCGGCGTCAGTCGTTTAGGCGTATTGTGAGTGCCACGGAGTGAGGGTTCGATTCCCGCTCCAGTCGGAGGAAACTTTTCGTCAAACGAAAAATCCTTCATTGGTCCACTGGGTGTTCCGTGTTGTCCGTTGCCTCATGTTAGTGATTGGTTCAGTCTGTGCAACCTCTGGTTGAAGACGGTGTAGTGTCTTTTCAAAGATGTGTGCCGGAGTGATTTTACATTTCATTTTGCCGGAAGTTCGGCAGTGGTGCCGGGAATTGGCGCTGGACTAGGTGCAGTAAACTCGTTCAAAATCAACTTTCCGGCAAAAAATCTTCACAACAATCATTGTTAACAACAATTTCACGCAATAAAGTATCTGATTTAGATGGAAGAAGTGGACGAAAACGGTTGTTTTGTTGTGAATTTAGATAATGCTCAATTTTGTTTACCAGTAGTACCGAGAATGGGGTCATACACCCTATACATCCTGACCTCACTCCAGCGACGACCCGGATGAGGTCGGACTCGGCTCTAAAATGCCTCGTACTGTGCTTCAATGAGGCCGATGATTTTCTTAGGGACCTGAGGGTTCCCCACGTATATTCGTGATTGAGACGGTCGAAAGCTTTTTCGTCATCAATGAACTGAACACCAGGACTCTTGGAATTCATTGATTTGCTCCAAGATGATACGAAGCGTGACAATATGGTCCACACAGGGTCGCACAGCACGGAATCCAGCATGCTGCAATGAAAGAGTTGCGACAATCATCTTCTATATTCGGTTAAAGATCACTTTGCAGAGGACTTTCAGAACGATACATAGTAACACGATGCCCCGCCAATTTTCGCATACGGTCAGGTTAGGTCATCCAGTCTTGCATCCAGTCGGACGTAAATGTCCGACTGAATGCAAATGTTGGTCCGGTTTCCCATATGTTGCAGAATAATTGATGCAGCTATTGTGCAGATACTACGGACCATCGGTGATATGCGATCGATTCACGGGGCCCTTTTCGATTTCATGCTACGGATGGCTATTTCTATCTCCTGCAACGATGGAGCTTCGGTGTTGTCACGGGTCCCAAGAAATAGAACTAGCTGAACAACAGTTCCTTAAGCTAAACTTTGTTTAGGAGCGGTTTATTCCACTCTTGTACAGCAAAAACGTTTGTTGGGGTTATGTGTCGAACCCTTGGCGGATCATGCTAAGGTATTGGTGGCGTGGCCGATACTTGAAAAACGTTTCCAAAGTGCTCGGACCAGCGTTTCAGCTGGTCAGCTGGGTCGGTCAATAGCTGTTCAAACGTGTCCTTCACGAGCATCGTGGCTTTTGTCTTCGCCCAACTCAGTCGATGTGAGACATCGTAGAGGTTAGACGAATGTCTCCACCATTTGCAGCTTTGTCGCCTTGGTCGGGTAGGCAGTCCGCCCACGCTCTTCTGTACCATCTGAATGTGCCTCTGGAGTCGACCTACTGACCCGTGTACAGGAGCGTTCCACTTCCTTCTCGAGAGCCATATAACGCTGGCAGGCAACAGCTTTGGCTCCTCATATTTTCGCTAGCTCTATCGCGGCTTTGCGGACCTCCAGGGACACCACCAGACATTCCTTTAGGGATTGTTTGAGGATTTATCAATAATCTGGAATTTTAATAGAAAGAAAATTCCCACTGATTTTCTCAAGGCTCTTCTAAGTATCCCTTTAAAATACATACCTGTCGGTCTATGGATTTCTTTATAAAGTTCTCTAAAGATTCCTCCAGATGTTCTTTCAGAAATCTTCAAAAGAGTTTTCTCTGGCACTTCTTCAGAACTTTCTCAAAAAAATTCTTAAAATATTAATCGAAAAAGATCTTTTGAAATTCCTTCTAGGGTTTCTTAAAGGATTCTATGGGATACTAATTCAAGAAGTGCTACGTAAGTACATGCTCCATTTTTTCATATATTTCTTCGAACATTTCTAAAACAAATCCTTCCGATTTTTTTTCAAATGTTTCTTTAACAGTTGTTTGTTTGGGATTTCATCACAAATTCTCCAAAAAACTTTTTAGAAATTTCTCCATCAGTTTCTGATGGAAACGTTTTTTTTTTTTCAAAAAACGGAATTCCAGAAGATATTTTTTACAAAGATTTGGAGATATTTTCATGGATTCCTCCAGGGGTTTTCCATAGAAATTCCGATTTTTTTCCAAAAAATTTTTCAGATTATCTCGAAAATTCCTTCAGAAATTACTCCGGATCCGTTTCTCAACATTTTCCGTGAAACTTTTCAAGATTTTTTTTATAAATACCTGCAGAGAGAAACATCCAGTTCTTTTAGGTATTTATTCAAAATACATTTTTTATGTCTTCAGTGGTTCACTGAAGAATTCCTCCAGGCAGTTGACAGCCTACTCTCGTAGCCTTCGGACGTTATTAACAGATCTCGCGTGCTACATATCGTTTAAATGACTGGTGTTCGGGAGAATACATTAGTAGTCGATTTTAGTGTTGTTCCTGGGCGACCCGACGTCCGAAAAATCGAACAGTTTCTGGAGAAGGAGATGCAGTTGAATCTCTCGGATGTAAAAAGCCTGCAATTGCATAATACACGCAATTGCGTTTACATCGAGATGATGAATAAAGACATTGCGATGCGCTACGAAAAGGCGCACAACATCAAGCGCGTCTTTGTGTGGAAAGAGAAGCCTTTCAAAATCCCGGTGTATGTGGACAGCGAAGCAATAGCTGTCCGAGTGCACGATCTACCTCCTACCGTTCCTCATTCTACGGTCGCGAACTATATGATGCAGTTCGGGAACGTTTACTCCATACAAACCGAACGCTGGAAGCATTATTTTGCCGGCATACCCAACGGGGTTCGGGTGCTGTTGATGCGAATCAAACACCCGATTCCATCCTATCTCAGTATTGCAAATGAGATTTGCTATGTGGAGCACACAAACCAGACCAAAACCTGCAGGCGGTGCACAAAACCAGCACACCCAAAGCAGAGTTGCTTGGAGACCACCGTACCCGAAAACAAAACAACTGCGACCACAACAGCGACCACTTCGATCAGCGAACCGATATTTACCGAAGCTGATTTCCCACCGATGAGCAGTACCCAGTCGCTTCAATCATCCCCTGATGCGAGTGATACGTTCATCACAATAGTGGCAAGAAGCAGGCGCGCGCTTGCCGAAGCCGAACGCGCAACCAACACAACTTTCATACCAGACCAAGAGGAACAACAGACCACGAGCGAAGATGATGACGCCGATGACGGGAGCAGTTCGATTTCTCCGTACGAGACCTACGATGGCAGTAACAAGCGACGGCTGTCAACAAAGCGCAGGAAGGAGAAAAAAAAGTTGTGTGCTATACAGGGATCACAGGGCTGTGATACCATTTCGCCTAACGAAAAATGTAAATAGTATTTCGACCTCGTTAAGCCTTTGGGCGTATTGGCCTATTAAATAAGGTTTGAAAAAAAAAAAAATTCCTCCAGGATTTTTTTCTGCTGCGTCTGCAGGATTTCCTTCAAAAATTCATCTGGGTTGCTTGGAGATTTTTGTGTACAAATCCTTTCAGAAATTATATACAAGTTCCTTCAGAGTTATCACCAGGTGTTCTTCCTGGGATTCTTTCATATAATCCTCCAGAGATCCCTCAGAAATTTTTTAAAAGAGTTCTTCTAGAACTCCACTATTACCTTGGTCTGCGATTCCTGCAATTATTTTTTAGAGATTCCTGCAGAATTTCCTCTATGGTTTTTTCATGAATCTCTCCAGTGCAGTTGTTTTTTCAAGCATAATTTTCCTTGGAATTACTTGCAGAGTTCCTCTATAAATCTCTAAAGAGAACAACGGGAATATCTAAAGGTGTTTTTTCCAGGTATTTTTCTAGGGTTCTATAACATTTACCCGAAAACCATTTACCCGAAAGACATTTACCCGAATGACATTTACCCGAACGTCATTTACCCGAATGCGACAAATACCCGAATGCGACATTTACTCGAATGCGACATTTAGCCGAAAACGACATTTACCCGAATACGACATTTACCCGAATGCGACACTTACCCGAAAAATAAAAAAAATGTGTACTTGATCCCAATATGATTTGTCAATAATAAATATGTTATGGCCCGGTATCATATAGCAGGCATTGGTAAGACCTAATAATCATCAGACTGAGTGACCATCAAGCACTCTGGTACAGGACTAACTGGCTGTCACGATGCTATTTTAATCAAAGGATTTTTGTTGATATTCTGTTCTTCTACGGCTCCATCCAATCAGCCCGAACGTCAAACCGAATCAATCAGGAGGTCGCCCAAAAAATGCAAAATTAACTACTTATATACACGATCACAAACTGGCAGCCATACCGCAAGTATTATCCACTTCTTCTAAGATTTGCCTTCTTTTTAAAATAGGCTGTTCTTTCGAATTTACATTGTCCACCCGTAAACTGTTGATGAGTTGGTCGGCTGGTACTGGCTAAACTGGTAATTTCTCCATATAATGTATTCATTCTTTCCATAAGAGGTTACTTTTGCGAGTTGGAGTTGAAATGTTATTTAGTTTGTTGCGGACGAACTACTAACTCTATAGGAGACCCGTGAATCCATCTTTCTATCTATATCCTTTAGGGAACTATTATACATATCTATCGGGGTGATGACCCATTCGGAGAAATGGCTTTTGGAATAATGTCCTATTCGAGGTTATGATGGCATTCAGGGTAAGGGGGTAGAGTTTCTTTAACAGACATAGTATCACTGTGTTGTTTGGTGGCCAAACTATTACCTATCCTTCGGAGATTTTCCCTTCTTTCTTCAAAGGCTGTTCTTTCGAGTTGCACTGCTGCATATTTTGTAGGCGTTCGAACTACTAACTGCACAACAAACATTGTTGCTGTACAATAGAAGAATAAGTCAATCATAAGCTTAATTTTTGAAATTTTGATTGAATAAACTTGTTATTCAGCTACCATTATTGTTAGTTGGGATGCATATAAGTTTTGTCCTTGTTTCGATTATATGATGTTCTTTTAAATTACACTTTTACATGATTGAGTGATGGATTCCAAGTCTACATCTAAGATTTTTTCCTTTTTTTAATAATGGGATGTTCTGTTTGGTGAACAATCTGCAAACTTTTCTGTCAAATATTATTTTCTAATGATATGTTGATTTTCCTAGGGCTGTTTCTAATCGTTTCGAACTAATAACACCTTGGCCTACAAACAGAGATTTCCCCTTCTTTAAATCATAAACTGTTCTTTGCTTATCAAAAGAACAGCATATGAATCAAAGGAGGGTAGATATCTAGAGCAGGGGTTCTCAAACTTTTCAAGCTTGCGACCCACTTAAGATTTCAATAGAATTTGGCGACCCATCATCATACAGTTTAGGTATTGCCATAAAATAATCATTTCTGAAAATTTTGAAAATTCTTTGCAAAACCAGAACCTATGTAACATTTTTAAGTCAAACATAAACATCATCATAAAGCCAAAATAAATTCTAAATTGTCCCACCTTTTTATGACGGTTCTCAAACTTTGTACAAGTAAATATGTTATTGAATTGTTGCTTAAGAAAAATGTATGCATCTGCTAAAATATGAATAGGTTTGACGCGTTACAATCATGCTTTACCTTCTTCGTGCATTAGTTAAAGTTCACCCCGCTGACGCAGGGTACACTCAGCATGCCTGTCTGGGTCATAATGACCCCAATGCACAACTAGGGTTAAAAGCTTTCAATCTATCAAAATTAAATATAAATGTTCCATAAGATAGCAGTTTTTATGTGAGGATCAGAAAGTTAAAAAATAAGAATTTTTAATAAACTAACATAAAATATGAAGGCAATTTAAAAATAATAAAAAGCCTTGAATTATCGGGCAGGAAACCCGTCCAGAAACCGTTTCAGAGCAAAAACAAAGGTTGTCTAATAATTTTAAAGTTTCGGTTGAAGCATCAATACATATCATCCCTTATGTCTTGAATCTTCAACAAAATAAAAAATCACTTGCAGAATTCGAGAAGCAAAATACTTTGAATACGACACATCGAATCATTTATTTCCCAATTGCTCAAACTTTCGCGACCCACCAAAAATCAGCCCGCGACCCACCTGTGGGTCGCGACCCATAGTTTGAGAAACGCTGATCTAGAGTGAACGCTAACAGCGTTAACATAACAAATGTAAGCTGCAGTTATGAGTTTTATTCAAGCATATGCCCTGTGAATTCCTATCGCGGATCATTTCAGGGAAAATTTGATAAAATTGGTTCTTGAGGAATATCAAAATGCTTTTCTGATCCACAATACAAAATAATACATGCACTTTTTAAATAGAACAAAATAAGTGAACTTTATGCACAAAATCATAATTTGTGCATAGTAATAAACTATTCGGGTAAGTGTCGCATTCGGGTAAATGTCGCGTTCGGGTAAATGTCGCATTCGGGTATTTGGCATTCGGGTATATGTTACATTCGGGTAAATGGTTTTCGGGTAAATGTCTTTCGGGTAAATGGTTTTCGGGTAAATGTTATAGAATCTTTTCTAGCTATTGTCCAAGAAATTCGTCCAAGAATAGCCCACAAGGTAAACAGAAATCACTTCAGGATTTTTTGTTCATGAATTCCTCAAAAAAATATTCAAATTTTCTTTTATATGTTTCCAAAGATATCCCAGGAGTTTTTTTAAGTTTCTTTGAAAAACCTTTAAGAATTCTTCAAAGAAACGGTTATTAAAATTTAAAGACGGCTGATATGCACGACGCATGACGCCTCAAAGATCCCCTAAAACCCTCTCCAACCCTATGTAACGCACCTGAGACGCCCCAAAAACTCCTTCGTAACACTTCCGTAACGCCTCTGGATCCCACCGGAAATGCTCTGCAACTTCCTGAAATGCCTCCGAAATCCCCCTTAAATACCCTCGGATCCGATGTAATGCACCTGCGACACTCCGAAACCCCCGAAAACTCCTCCGTAACGCTTCCGTAACGCCTCTGAATCCCGCCGGAAATGCTCTGAAACTTCCTGATATCCCTCAAAAATCCCCCTAAAATCCCCTCGGATACCATGGACGCACCTGAGATGCTCCGAAACCCCCGAAAACGCTTTCGTAACGCGCAACTGAATCCCACCGAAAATGCTCTGGAACTTCCTGAAATGCCTCCAAAATCCCCCTTAATCCCCCTCGGACCCCATGTAACGCACCTGAGACGCTCCGAACCGCCCGAAAACTCCTCCGTAACGCCTCTGAATCCCGCCGAAAATGCTCCGAAACGGCCTGAAATGCCTCTAAAATCCCCCTAAAACTCCCTCGGACCCCATGTAACATACTTGAGACCCTCCGAAACCCCCGAAAACGCCTCCGTTAGGCCTCTGAATCCCGCCAAAAATGCTCTGAAGCTTCCTGAAATGCCTCCAAAATCCCTCTAAAATCCCCTCGAACCCAATGTAACGCATTTAAACCCCCAAAAACGCCTGTCTAACACCTCCGAATCTCTCTAAGACTCACATCATGTAACTCACGTGAGACCCTCTAAAACCCCTGAAAACGTACCTGTATTGCCTCCAAAACCCGTCGAAAATCCTCTGTAATTCTCTGCAATGCTTTCGAAACCCCCTCAGACCCCCGAAAACTCCTCCTGAGATCTCATGGTATCCCGCGGAAATTTCTTGGGACCACCTGAAACTCCCCTGTGACTTCCATTTGCTTATCCCTATAAACATCCCCTGGCCGCCGTTGCAAAAATTACCATTATTATTAAATAATCTCATACACAATATTGGTTTTGAGTAGCTTTCCGTCTTTTTATGCAGGGCATGAAAAAGGTGCATAAATCAAAAGTGCATAAAAATAACATGTATAAATTGAGGTTTCAGTGTATATATTCGGCAAGCTTTGTTTAGGGGGACGGGTTAGATTCCTGGTCGGTTCCAGAACTTTCCGTAAAGCATCGAGCATTTTCGTGCCTGTCACACGATATACATATTCTAAATGATCATAGGCAGAGGAAGCTCCCAGTCAATAACTGTGGAAGTACTCTTTGAACACTATGCAGAGAAGCAGGCTTTGTCCCAGTTGGGATGTTACGCGAAGAAACATATAAGGAGAAATAGAAAAAGTCTCCAGTTAGCCTAGTGATCAAGGTTATAGATCGCCAATCTAGAGACGGCGGGTTCGAATCCCATTCCAGTCGGTAAAATTCTCACAATACATAAATTCATGCAATGGCAGGCAAAGAAAGCCCTTCAATCAATAACTGTGGAAGTGCTCAAAGAACACTAAGTTAACAAGAGCCAGGACAAGTTTCAGTGGGAACGTAGAGCCATACAAAAAAAGTAAAAGAAGTAGAAAAAGTTATACAAGAAAGCGAACATCAGCAGCGATCATTTGATCGTTTTTACAAATCCTTGTACTGGACAGGTTCCGCAGAAACTGAAAAAAAAAATCTACAACTGAACCAACGCCCCTCGCCCAGCATGAACTTCACGATCCTCTACTCACTAGCTTCTTAAAATATTTGTATTCATCGAATTGTGAAACTGTCATAAAGCAACAGTATCGATAAATAGAAATGTTCTGACGAGTCCATTAGTCTCACTCACGCTCTGGCCAGGCGACAGGCAACGTCCCGCCATGATCAGATGCAGATGCGAGACCGACGCGAGGCTGGCGTGTGAATTCCGGACCGACAGCCCAGCAAAAGGGTGACTTACATCTTTTTTTCCAAGATCGTGAACATCATAATACCTCCATCATGTGTAGCCAGCCAGCCTTCCGTGGTCCATCGTGCAACAATATAATAAGCCATCAAACACCACCCTTCGGGACACCCACCTGATCCCCCGCTGCTCTCGGCGATGGCGATGGGCTCGGACGGCTGAAGAAGTCAAATAAAATGGAAATTAAGATATCGATGATGATTTGTTAATTTTCGCCGTTTTCTCGATTCTCACAGCGGACATGATCCGCTTTGAGCTGTGTCGTCCACTTCTTGTGTGATTTTCTCCCGCGTGCCCTTGTCTTCCTGCCGTCTGGAGTGACCCACGAATAGAGTTGATCAGTCGAAAAACGAAACACAAGTATCAGCTGAGACAGCGGGAGCAGCATCATCAGCAGCAGTTTGTGATGTTGATGATGATGATTGTTCACTTTTTAATTTCGAACACGATTGCGGGAATCGATAAGCCGATCTCTCGCGCGACCAAGGCTCTTAGTCCGATTCACAGTGGTGTTGATCTGCACAAAGCTTCAGAAACTGCTGAAACAGCGATTTTTCAATATTTGACGTTTTGGTTCAATTCCATTCGAAACGAAGAAGTTGATAAAACAAAGAAAAATTATGAAACAAAACAAAACAAATGCCTAAATGCTTTATTTTTAGTAGAACGAACATGCCCAAGTAACCTAGAGCTCAAATAAGAGGGTATTTTATGAGCTAAGCAGCTTGTTAGAGGTTACCGTTCAATGCATATGGCTTAAAATGCACCACGCTGATTGTTCAGTGATTGTCAACATCGTGATGCTTTTTAATCCAAATCCGTTTAACGGTTTTAAAAAACGGAGCTCTAGAAAATTTGAGCTATGTACTCCAAATACCTTGTCCTTTTAACAGCTTCATTTTTCAGTGATTTCCGAACTTGAAAGTTGGCATAAGCAAGTCGGATAGCCTCGTATGCAGCTTCTGACGGAACTTTTTTTTAAAATTAATGTCGAAACAAAAGAGTACTTTTCCAGCTTTATTATGATTATAGTTCGGCTTTGCAGTCGAATACTCTCTAAAATGACCGTTTAGGATTCGTCCCTACGTTTCTGCAACTGTTGGTGCCTTTTTCAGGGAAACTGGAGGGAGGGATTTATTCTAAATGTGGTTTTGTACAATATTTTCAAATCTATACTAGACCAGCCCACATTTGTATGATGCGAAAAAGAATTAAAATAATGGTAATTGATACTCTAGAAAACCATATCAAGACAAAACTTAATTTAGTTACAGCTTCAGCTAACGAAAACAGTATGAGTACATTTTCCCCAGTTTATTCTCGGTTGTTACATGCAGCACGTATTTACCGTTAGAAACTTGCACACTACATCATATGCGAGACTAGGTTAGCTTCACTACTCTACAAGTGTACAAACCTAGCTGTACCGAATGAGAATTGATTCAAGTCAAATTCCACCTAGCGTCAACTTCTTTGCTATTGTGGTGATGTGGTAGAGCATATGATTATTATACAGCGGCTGTCGGTTCAAATACGGAGGGTCACATTTTTGTAATTTGAACTTAATAATCATCCCGCTTCCAGTCCCGTCACTGCCGCTTATGATGCTGAAAATGCATTATCATCTGACAATTGCTCGGCATCCGAGCCAACTCAGCCCTCGTCGATTCGACATGTTTCCTGCTCACCACCGGGATGCGCGCCTGCCAGTTTTATGGAAGCCCCTGAGCCCCTCGGTACAGTCGAGCCCCTCCCGCCAGCGACCTGCAGACATCCCGGTCCTGTGTCCGTGTGTGGTGAAGGGGTCTTCCAACCCGCTGATGCAGGCAAGTACTGTTGCATTACGAACAATACTCTCCCGTCACTGTCGATTGCTTCTAGTCGTAAATCATCTGGTGAGACAAACGATGCGATCTGGATGTATTATCAAAACGTCCGTGGCCTAAGGACGAAAATAGACGACCTGCTTCTTGTGACAACCGACTGCAATTTCGACGTAATCATCTTGACGGAGACCGGTTTGAACGATTGCATTACTTCGCAACAACTCTTCGGCACAGCCTTCAACGTTTACCGCTGTGATCGGAGCCCCGAAAACAGCGATAGAACTCGATTTGGAGGAGTTTTAATTGGCATTTCTCAGCAATATGTCAGTAGCGTTAGTGTTTCTCCCGCTTGGAGCACACCCTATTTACGAAAACTGAAGCGCGCACGCAATGCGTGTCAAAGAAAGCTACGTCGCCAACGAACGCCTATCAATAAACGCAACTTCCATCGTGCCAGCAATGCATACCGTTACAATAACGCCTCCCTATACAAATCGTACGTTCTGCGTGTTCAAATGGATCTAAGAAGAAATCCTCGTGGCTTTTGGCGCTTCGTTAATTCCAAAAGGAAAAATGATGCTATCCCATCAAACGTACATTTGAACGATGCATATGCGATGTCTGCACAAGGATCAAGTCATTTATTTGCTAAACACTTCGAATCCGTATTTTCCCTGAACGCCGCTTCTAAACGGGAGATTGCAGACGCTGTCCGTGATGTTCCCGTCGACGTCGTTGATCTAGGAATGTTCACTATAAACCCGGACATGGTCTCACTGGCGGCTAAAAAACTAAAACGATCATATGTTCCCGGTCCCGATGGATTACCTGCAGTTATCATCTGCCGTTGTGTTTCTGCATTGGCACAACCTTTGTGCGATATTTTCAATCGCTCACTCCAGCAGGCCAAATTCCCACGCATATGGAAACAATCGTATATGACACCTGTTTTCAAACGTGGTGATCGCCATAATGTCGCGAACTATCGGGGAATCACTAGCTTGTCAGCTGTCTCCAAACTGTTTGAGATAATAGTATGTGGAATCATCTTCGATGCCACAAAAAGCTATATCTCCACTGAACAACATGGGTTCATGCCTAATCGATCGGTCACTACCAACTTGCTGACTTTCACATCAAAGTGTTTGAGGGGAATGGAAGCAAATGCCCAGGTGGACGCTATTTACACCGACTTGAAGGCAGCGTTTGATAAAATTGACCACGGAATACTTCTACGAAAGTTATCTCGCCTTGGTGTCGCTTCGCATTTGGTGTCTTGGTTGGAGTCATACCTTACAGGACGAGAGCTTCGAGTGAAGATCGACGGCTGTGTATCATCATCATTTTCCAACAAGTCCGGAGTTCCGCAAGGAAGCAATCTTGGACCGTTGCTTTTCATTATTTTCTTCAATGATGCTGCTTTGGTTTTGGACGAAGGATTGAAGCTGATCTATGCGGATGACCTGAAGCTGTATATTGTGGTGCGTTGTATAAATGATTGCAGACATCTTCAGAACTCGCTGACACTTTTCGCAGATTGGTGCCGTAGAAATAAGCTGACTATAAGCGTGGAAAAATGTCAGGTGATTACTTTCCACCGCACAGTACAGCCGATTGATTTGCGATATCATATTGAAGGAGATCCCCTGAACAGAGTGACTAGTGTGACAGATCTAGGTGTTCGTTTGGATACTAAAATGACTTTCGATCTTCATCGCTCTGAAATAGTATCGAAGGCATCGCGTCAGTTAGGCTTCATTTCCAAAATAGCCAAGGATTTTTCTGACCCGCTTGGTTGGAAATCTCTTTACTGTGCACTAGTACGCCCAATTTTGGAAAATGCCTCCGTCGTATGGCATCCGTACCAAGTCACGTGGAGCCTAAGAATTGAACGAATTCAGAGACGGTTCATCCGCTTAGCCTTGAGAAGTTTGCCTTGGAGAGATCCTGATAACTTGCCACCCTATCCAGACAGATGCCAGCTACTAGGGTTGGAGACCTTGGAGCGACGGCGAAAAGTACAGCAGTCGCTACTTGTAGCTAAACTACTTAATAGTGAAATCGATACTCCAGCGTTGATTTCTTCATTAAACTTCCGTGTTCCGACCATACATCTTCGAAATTCGACGTTACTGCAACCAACTTTCCACCGGACCGTGTATGGCTACAACGAGCCCTTCTCAGCGTGTATTCGTGCTTTTACAGATGTGGAGGAATTCTTCGTTTTTAATGAACCGACAAGAATTTTCGCTAATCGTATAAAATCTGTGTTAAATGTCGTTTAAATGTATGTACGTAATATTAATTAATTTTATTCATTAAGACTAACATGTCAGATGAATTATTTTAAATACAAATACAAATACAAATACAAATACAAATACAAATTCCAAATTCCAATTTGTGTTCGCTTATAAAGTATTTTTTGCCAAAATGATAGAAAATCTTCCATAAGAACATCAAGCTGCTGAAATGAACTTCTAGGAACTTGAAAATTCTGGCAAAGTTGAGTTGCATCATAAGCAGCTTTCAAGCTGTTTGAGAGGCTAACAATGAGGCTTGGTTGAACTTCTGCGCAATGTTCCAGCAAGGCTCATTGTTAGCCTTTTACTTAGCTGGCATGAAATGAGATCAGGGAAAAAATGCATTTTTTGAAAATTTTGACAGTCGATCTTCAGGGAAAAAACAAGAAAAAAATCGACGAAACAGTTCGTTTAACAATAATCATATTTATTTATCAACAATCTACGCACTGATTTGTTTGGAACCACGACGATCAGCATAGGCAAGCTGGTCAACTTCACTGGAGCAGCTCATGGTGACTAGCTGGCATTTCCACCGGACAAACTGATTGTTTCCCGAGACAGGATGCGGTTTATTTTAAAAATATCGCACCGCTGGAAGAAAAATGTGCTATCCAGCTGACGACCGCCACGGACAACACACCAGTACCCTTGCCAACCACGGAACCAAGGTAGGATATTTGGGTGTTGCGCTATGATTGGAAATCTTTCAGGTATCTATTCTAGTATTCCGTCTGAATTCATCTATGGGCTCCAGCGGTCCCTCAAGAAATTCTTTTACACAGCTGCTGCCGGACTTCTTCAGAAGATTCATTTAAGGATTCCTCCAAGAACTCATTCTTGGATTCCTCAGGGGATTCTTTCCGGAATTCCTTCTGGTATTCTGGGAAATCCCTTCAAGGATTCCTCCAGAATATCTTGGATTCCTTCGGAATTTCTTCAGGGATTCATCGGAGATTGCTCCTGGAATTCCTCCGGGGATTCCTCCAGGAATTCCTCCGGGGATTCCTCCAGGAATTCCTCCGGGGATTCCTCCAGGAATTCCTCCGGGGATTCCTCCAGGAATTCCTCCGGGGATTCCTCCAGGAATTCCTCCGGGGATTCCTCCAGGAATTCCTCCGGGGATTCCTCCAGGAATTCCTCCGGGGATTCCTCCAGGAATTCCTCCGGGGATTCCTCCAGGTATTCCTCCGGGGATTCCTCCAGGTATTCCTCCGGGGATTCCTCCAGGAATTCCTCCGGGGATTCCTCCAGGAATTCCTCTAGCGATTCCTCCTGGAATTCCTCTAGGGATTCTTCCTGGAATTCCTCCGGGGATTCCTCCTGGAATTCCTCCGGGGATTCCTCCTGGAATTCCTCCGGGGATTCCTCCTGGAATTCCTCCGGGGATTCCTCCTGAATTTCCTCCGGGGATTCCTCCTGGAATTCCTCCGGGGATTCCTCCTGGAATTCCTCCGGGGATTCCTCCTGGAATTCCTCCGGGGATTCCTCCTGGAATTCCTCCGGGGATTCCTCCAGGAATTCCTCCGGGGATTCCTCCAGGAATTTTTCCGGGGATTCTTCCAGGAATTCCTCCGGGGATTCCTCCTGGAATTCCTCCGGGGATTCCTCCTGGAATTCCTCCGCGGATTCCTCCTGGAATTCCTCCGGGGATTCCTCCTGGAATGTCGCCGGGGACTCCTCCTGGAATTCCTTCGGGGATTCCTCCTGGAATTCCTTCGGGGATTCCTCCTGGAATTCCTCCGGGGATTCCTCCTGGAATTCCTCCGGGGATTCCTCCTGGAATTCCTCCGGGATTCCTTCTGGAATTCCTTCGGGGATTCCTCCTGGAATTCCTCCGGGGATTCCTCCTGGAATTCCTCCGGGGATTCCTCCTGGAATTCCTCCGGGGATTCCTCCTGGAATTCCTCCGGGGATTCCTCCTGGAATTCCTCCGGGGATTCCTCCTGGAATTCCTCCGGGGATTCCTCCTGGAATTCCTCCGGGGATTCCTCCTGGAATTCCTCCGGGGATTCCTCCTGGAATTCTTTCGGGGATTCCTCCTGGAATTCCTCCGAGGATTCCTCCTGGAATTCCTCCGGGGATTCCTCCTGGAATTCCTCCGGGGATTCGTCCTGGAATTCCTCCGGGGATTCCTCCTGGAATTCCTCCGGGGATTTCTCCTGGAATTCCTCCGGGGATTCCTCCTGGAATTCCTCCGGGGATTCCTCCTGGAATTCCTCCGGGGATTCCTCCTGGAATTCCTCCGGGGATTCCTCCTGGAATTCCTCCGGGGATTCCTCCTGGAATTCCTCCGGGGATTCCTCCTGGAATTCCTCCGGGGATTCCTCCTGGAATTCCTCCGGGGATTCCTCCTGGAATTCCTCCGGGGATTCCTCCTGGAATTCCTCCGGGGATTCCTCCTGGAATTCCTCCGGGGATTCCTCCTGGAATTCCTCCGGGGATTCCTCCTGGAATTCCTCCGGGGATTCCTCCTGGAATTCCTCCGGGGATTCCTCCTGGAATTCCTCCGGGGATTCCTCCTGGAATTCCTCCGGGGATTCCTCCTGGAATTCCTCCGGGGATTCCTCCTGGAATTCCTCCGGGGATTCCTCCTGGAATTCCTCCGGGGATTCCTCCTGGAATTCCTCCGGGGATTCCTCCTGGAATTCCTCCGGGGATTCCTCCTGGAATTCCTCCGGGGATTCCTCCTGGAATTCCTCCGGGGATTCCTCCTGGAATTCCTCCGGGGATTCCTCCTGGAATTCCTCCGGGGATTCCTCCTGGAATTCCTCCGGGGATTCCTCCTGGAATTCCTCCGGGGATTCCTCCTGGAATTCCTCCGGGGATTCCTCCTGGAATTCCTCCGGGGATTCCTCCTGGAATTCCTCCGGGGATTCCTCCTGGAATTCCTCCGGGGATTCCTCCTGGAATTCCTCCGGGGATTCCTCCTGGAATTCCTCCGGGGATTCCTCCTGGAATTCCTCCGGGGATTCCTCCTGGAATTCCTCCGGGGATTCCTCCTGGAATTCCTCCGGGGATTCCTCCTGGAATTCCTCCGGGGATTCCTCCTGGAATTCCTCCGGGGATTCCTCCTGGAGATCCTCCGAAGATTCCTCCGGAAATTCCTGTGGGGATTCCTCCAGGAATTCCTGTGGGGATTCCTCCAGGAATTCTCCGGTGATTCCTCCAGGCATTCTCCGGGGATTCCTCCAAGAATTCTCCGGGGATTCCTCCAAGAATTCCTGTGGGGATTCCTCCAGGAATTCCTCCGGGGATTTCTCCAGGAATTCTCCGGGGATTCCTCCGGAGATTCCTCCAGGAATTTCTTTGGGGGCAGCTTCAGGAATGTTTCCAAAGGTTTCTCCATGAATTCCTCCGAGGATTCCTTCAGGAATTCTTCCGGGGGTTTTTCCAGGAAATCCGCCGGGGACTCCTCCTGGAATTCATCCGGGTATTTCCTGGAGGAATCCCCGGAGGAATTCCTGGAGGAATGCTCGGAAGAATTCTAAGAGAAATTCCCGAACAAATTCCTGGAGGAATCTCCGGAGGAATTCATGAAGGATTATCCGGAGGAATTCCTGGAGGAATCCCGGGAGGAATTTCTGAAGGAATCCCTAGAGGAATTCCTGAAGGAACGCCCGGAGAAATTCCTGAAGAAATCCCCGGGGGAATTCCTGAAGAAATGAATGAAGAAAGAAGGAATCCCCAGAGGAATTCCTGCGGAAATCATTGGAGAAATCTCCGGAGGAATTTCTGAACTAATCCCCGGAAGAATGTTCGGATTCCTGGAGGAATCGTTGGAAGTATTCCTGGAGAAACCCTCGGAGGAATCCCCGGAGGAGTTCCTAAAGAAATCCCCGAAGAAATTGCGCAGGAATATTTAGAGGATTTTCCGAAGAAATCGCTGCATGATCCCATGGGGAATTCCTGGGGAAAACCCCGGAGGTATCCCCTTAGGAATTCCTGGAGGAATCCCCTTAGGAATTCGTGTGGAAATCGCTGAAGGAATTTCAGGAGGAGGATGTTTTTGAGGAATCCCTGAAAAACAAATTCCTGGAGGAATGCCTGAAGAAACCCTCAGTGAAATTACTGGAGAAAACACTGAACGAATTCCTGATAAAATTGCAGGAGGAACTCCTGATTGAATCTTGGAACGGGTTTCTAATGAAAATAAAGATTTTTTTGTAGGGAATGCCTGGAGGAATTCATAGGAAAATCGCAAAAGAATTTCTCTGAAGAAATCCCAGATGAAACTCCTACAGGAATCCAAGAAGGAATTTCTGGAGGATCACAGGCAATTACAAAAGGATCTCCTGAATGAACCACAGCAGGAACTTGTGCAAGAATATCCGAAGGAATCCCATAAAAAAATCTTGAGGAATCCCATATGAAAAGTTTTGCAGAAATCTTTAAAAAAAATCCCACAATACGAATCCGAGAAGAAATTCATGAAGGCACGCAGAAGGAATCCCCGTTAAAAATGCCGAAAGAAACTTCTGGAGAAGTACAAGTAAAAATTCTTGAATGGATCCTGGAAGAAACTCCTGGAGCAACATCAGAGGAGTTCCGCGAGGAACTTCTGGAGGAACTGCAGAAAGAGCTCCTGGAGGATTTAGAAAAGAAACCCCTGAAAAGAAACACTGATAAACTAAACTTTGAAAAACTCTTGAATTAATTGATGAGAATTTCCAAAAGCTTCTGGAGAAACCCCAGATAAAACTTCTAGAAGAATCCTAGGAAATCCCAGAGGCTCCCTTAGAGTTTACCAGAAAGAGCTCTTGGAGTAATTTTGAAAATAGTTGCTCTCCGCATTTATTTTGTATTTATTTTTTGATCCAGTCACAGACAAACAGACGTAATTCTTAGATGAATTTCATCAAAAACTTTTGCCCGGTGTCATTTTCATGAGCACACTGCCACCTGTTGGTAGAACCGCGCGCGACACTGTCGGCCATGATGGATTTCGATTTGACGTTTTGCTGACACGCACACTACTACACAAATTGCCTGTAATTTTCGTTTGCATCATTCAGCAACGTGTACACTGGCAAACGTCAAAGCGATCGAACACTAGCGCATCTGGTGGAACGATCGCGCAAATCAAATGAAATTTGAATTGATTGTTAAATGCATGTGCTAAGCCGTTTTGAAGAGTGTTACGTCTGTTTGTCTGTGATCCAGTGGTCCATTCCGGCAACAGCTGATTGCAGAGTTCCTGTGATGGTTCCATAGAAATGTTGGGATTAGAATCCGGGCTCGATTCCGGCAGGAACTTTACCTAAATTCACACAACATAATCACAGTTGCCGTTCTATGTTGTTTACATCTCGCACAGAACCCGAACAGCGCAAGAAATGTCACTTTTCCTTGCGAAATAATTGGTCAGGGTATTTTTCCCACAAGTAAAATTGACATCTGGCCTGATCGACACAATCATCACCACAATCATCATTCATCATCAAGTTCGTCAATTTTTCCGTTTCAGTTGAGTACCGCTCAAGAAATTTTTACTGAAAATCGTTGCTTGACCGTTTCTTGGCCTAACTTTTCCCACAGTATTTATCAGGTGAGTATCAACCCTTAAGCAGTAAAAAAGTTCTGTTTGAAACTTTGAACTTCACGGAACTTGAAAGTGTATTTTGTCATGGAAAATTGAACTTTTAGTTATTTAGGTGGGGGCACACTGCTCAAGATGATTACCGTCTTGTTAGTAAAAATGGTCATACCTTATCCCACCATTTTTATCTACAAAACAATGGATCACTTGAATAACTATAACGGCCGCTATGAATTTAACAGATAGCGCAACTCAATTTACATGTGATCGTTATCAAATTTCGCTATTCAATAGGAAGCAATCAGTGAAGTACTAGATTGAAAGTAGTGAGCTGGATTTTTGTATGGTGAGATGATCAATTCTCCATTTCTGCAATGAAATGGTGCAAACAGCGTGGGTTATATGATTTCTTGCCTAATTTGATGCTGTTTGAGCAAAAGTTTGGGTAACTGTGTTGTTGTATTATTTATTTATTGCAACTTCAACATCACAGTTACCCAAACTTTTGCTCAGACAGCATCAAATTAGGCAATAAATCATATAACCCACGCTGTTTGCACCATTTCATTGCAGAAATGGAGAATTGATCATCTCACCATACAAAAATCCAGCTCACTACTTTCAATCTAGTACTTCACTGATTGCTTCCTATTGCACGCCAGATTTTCCAAATGTAGCATCTAGTTCAATTGAAAACTACAGTCGGGTCTCCTATTAGACGCTGCCACCCACTTTACGCCCACTGCGAAATTCTAGCAGTATTGCAACCGATCAAGCTGATTTTTTGTCTGTGACAAGAGTATACTACAAGCTTGTCACATTCCAAAAATGAACTGAATTGGCTGGGCAACCTGGAAATTACGGTGGGCGTAAAGTGGGTTGCAGCATCTTGAAACCCGACTGTACATATTTCATGAAAACCTCTGATCAAACGTCACGCTTCCAGCCCGATCAGTTTCACCAGAAAACCATCTTCAGACAAAGGATCATTGTATGGCAACGTTTTGCTGGTGCCGAACCACTGTTCGACTGCTGAGATTAATGCGATCAATTTCAGCAAAATTTGTTTGCCAGCGGAATTATCGCTGATCCCGGCCCAGGCATCAGTCTTCGATAATGGTTCGCGCTAATTGCGGACAGTTTTGGTGAGGACACGGCTGTACGATAGGGGGAAAAGCTCCCGGGAAAAGAGGAGGCCATTGGAGGGTTCAGGACGTGTGGAATGGACAAAATAAATCGCAACTATAACGTGCAAGGCAGATTTAGGTCAAGCTGATTGGCATGCCAAGTCCGGCGTGTGTGCGTGTGTTTGTGTCTTTATGGGTATGAGTTGCAATTAATTGGCCAATTATTTCGATTCAGTTTACGATCGTTTTGAAGGTTCCAGACAGAATGCGAGTTGGGATGGGAGGAAACGGTCATAGGCGCCAACTTAGGGGGGGCAAGCATGGTTTTGCCCCCCCAATATTTGATGATTTTTCAATTTTCCCATACAAAAAATCAGAAAAACCAGGCTTTGCCCCCCCAATAATTTGACCAAGTTGGCGCGTCTGGAAACGGTTGTACAGCTTGGTCTGATTGTTGCAGTGTCATTCCGAAAGTGGCTTCATAATGGGTAAGCAAATCGCATTAATTAGGCCTTTTATCTGTCACACGTTTGTCGGATGCTGCTAACAATTCATGATGTATCCTGTAATTTATTTGTAATTGATTTAGAAACTACATTGCAACACGGTGAATATACAATGTATGAGTGACTTATTACATCATTGTTTAGTAGTTTATTTTTTTCGAACCCTTTTTTTTTTAATAATTTTGTATTTGTGTATTTTAACTTGAGCTAACTCTATACTTTTTCGAACACTGGTCATTGTGTAAATATTCTCATATAATTGAAAAAAACTAGGCTGAATTTATGGGTACTCCTTGGTAGTTTTACTATTCTAATTCTTACTATTGAAATTCGTTTTTGTATAAGCTTCTTGTAAACTGCATGTTGCTTATGGTCGATATTTATACGTTTTATTG
The DNA here is from genome assembly GCF_035046485.1 of Aedes albopictus. NCBI lineage: Eukaryota > Metazoa > Arthropoda > Insecta > Diptera > Culicidae > Aedes > Aedes albopictus. The sequence goes on from NC_085137.1 coordinate 66,432,248, forward strand.
TGGTTTCAATATAACGAAATTATACCAACAAAGTTTACATTCCATACCTGCCCACATCAATGTTATTCGTAAAGGTTGTCAAACGAGTAATGTCATTGCTGTCATTTGGACTGACGTCACACAAAAACTGGTACTTCCCCTAGTTGTAACACCAGAACCGTTCTCAAGTCTTCACCATCCCAGTCATAACGTAAAATCTTACCCAATAACCATTGAACTCTCCCGTGGTGGCTCCTCTGGTGGCTGCCAGACAATATATCACAAGCGAGACCACAACAAAAACGTGAATTTATAATAACGACATATTAATTTCAACCCATTCGATGCACCATCCTTCAAGAGCTGTCAGCTTCCTGTTGGCAGTGCCAGGGTGCCGATATGGTCCTACGCTTCAAACACCACTATCGCCAGCAAACCTCGAATGCCCATAACAAGTTGGTGGTCCAAAGCGCGCACAGCACACTCCCGATCAAGTCCGGCGACGGCGACGACGACGACGACCATCAACACCATTGGCCACCACTGTCCGTCGATAAAAGTGACTACAGATTTGGTCAAATGGGCTCCCGGGACTGGACCAGTGGACCTGGGGTCCCAAGCGCGTTACCAAGCGCACATGGAGCCACAGCGGGACACTTTTTAATTTCATTACGCTCACTTTTGTTAATAATTTTTATGATTCTTCTCGCACAGCAGCTCCAGTCGATCGATTTTGTCGTTTTTCTCCTCGTAAAACTCACTCTTTGTGCGATCGATCGACCTCCGACGACGACGATGGTGATGACGACTCTCTGTTTGAGAAGTGGTGCACTGTGGGGCTGAGGTCTGACTTTTGCGACAAAATGTGTAACCTTCATACGGTGCTTAATCGGATACTAGGTGGGATATAGGGGTTGTGTGCTAGTAGTGGACCCTGCGCCTATAGTGGACCCCCTTCAGAAAAACTCAAATATAAATGCCCAAATCAACTATTTCCAGCAACTTCCACCGGGGGAACATCAATTACATTGCTACACAGCAGTTCCTGGCAAACAAATAACCCAGTGGCCGCAACAATCGGTTATTTTAACTATTTAATGAATGTAAACACTCAAAAGGGTCCACTATACGCACACTCAGGGAGGGTCCACTATAGGCACCGTCGGCGGCGTGACAGCTAACATGGAAATCAAATGGCGGGTCCACTATAGGCACCGAGATATTTGTAAATAATCCTATAATGGACCCTATAATGGATGCGTATTTCACTGGATAAAAATATAAATGTTGTATGTTTGACGGTCTTAACATAAAGAGGAGACGCGAAACTTATTAAAAAAATCCACTTTGGAACAATCCGCTGCCTTAACATAGCTAAAAAGCAGCAGAAGTAAATTTCGATGGCTTATGGGGTCCACTACTAGTACCCAAACCCTAAGTAGCTTCGTTGAATCTCCGCCGAATGCAGAAGCCGATGCAGGGCCGATCACATCCAGTCCCTCGAGACGATTAGTGCCATCATGTGCGCGTGGTTTGCCATGGAAATGTAGATCTCTCCTTACTTCTCTACTGAATACACTGAAATCTCAATTTACACGCAATATTCATGGAGTGCGTCAAACGAGCAAGCTTTATTTGAGGTAACTTGTGTTATTTGCGTGGGTATTTGTGAAAATGAAATTCGGTATGTAAAGCAAAATTTGTAAACCCATCACTAATTACGCTTGTAGATCCGTTGTCAAAGATTTTTAAGTACATACAAGATAACCCACTTCTTCCATTTCCCATACCATCGATCGGCGAACAGATTCGTCCGACAAGAGCACCTACTTGCGGCAGGAAATCTAACTATTCAAACAAGGATAATCTAGGTAGCTTTGGTTTTTCACTTCGCCGGGCATCACTTTTCAAACGTCATTCGAGAGAGTGCCGGGTCGTTGATTGTTGTAGCACAAATCTACTAATTTCGAAATCCGCAATCGTTCATTCAAAGCATAATTGAAATAGAGTAACTCGTTTCCCGCTTTGTGTGTTTGGAAACCACTTCATTTTTTTTCCTCACCGGTCAATGGATGAGCTTCGGACAGTTTTTGGGCTGTAAAGGCTATCAGAATGGTTAATGAATCAGAACTACCGTGTACGTTGGGTTCGATTCGTTATTCGGGGGTGATATAACGTTGAAATTTTCCTTGGGCCGGCCGTGAATCAGATAAAACAGACTAGGATGAGTATCGGTTGGATGGGATGGTTTCGATACAATCGTGAGCTTCCCAGAGGTTCCACTATCTACAGAACTCGTTCTGTTTTTTGTAAGCATTTACGTTACATAATAGCAATTTAGAGAATAAAATGGTCAGGGTTCCACGCAACATTGGTGTTGTTTGAAAACCAAGTTGAAAACTTATTCACCCAGAAATCCCCTTCAGAACACTTGCTGGGACAGGGACCGGTGAAAATGAGGTTGGGTTTGAGTTGCCTGTTCTGATAAGATGGTGTTTACACCAAGGTCTACACCGAAATCGCATAATTGCTGGAGTACCTACCGTGTTTCTAACTCCCATATTGAATTGCATCAACAAAATCCCACAATATTGGACGTGAAACCTTGGAGCATCAAAAATTGACGTCTGTGATTCGTTCAAAATTTTCATTGTTTGTCACGTTTTTCTTTTCAATCAAAGCCACCTGCGGCTTTGCAGCAATAAATTAGTTCGACCGCGAGTCAACCGTGTCACTGCGATCACTAAAATGCGTTCGCCAGCTCAGTGCTAGAGTGGGCCATATTCTTTATTTATTATATTTGCCGTTGTCTAATACTTGCACAAGTTCCCGGCTACTGGATAGTTGTAGATCTCATGACTTGATAAAACATATTACAGCGAGAGGACACAAATTATGCATAGAGATCCAATGGCTCAATGGACTCCAATGGTCTCAAGAGATTTTTTGGGTGGCTCTTAAATAGTCCCAACTCCCCGCATATCCCACTCCTGAGCAAAGCAAGCAAAGCAAAGATAACCGTACACATCGTAGTTGCTACTCCGTGATTGACCATAACAATCGAAGTTGCCATTGGCGTAGCTAAAGGGGGGGCCTGGGGGGCTAGGCCCCCCAGAATCCTCTGAAAACCACTGTCGTGGTGACAAACATAGATCTATAATAGACATTTACGTGGCATAATACGTGTTTAAATTGACAGTTATTGGAGACTATTCTCAACTTGTCACTCTTTACAAGATCATTGTTCAAAATGGTCTATGTAATTAGTTAGTTTTGATTTCCACACATTATATAATCTGAATTATGTAAATAGCAATGCTTTATACATCTTCTTTTTAAATCGCTGAGAAATTAAATCTAAATGATAATTTGCAGGAATTCTTTGATGAATATCTTTAAGAATCTTTGAATTTTCTAGCAGCATTACTGCAAAATATGGTTGAGTGCTTCTTTGTGGAATTCAATTATCATATGGGAAAAAATCTGGTTGAATTTGCAATGGAATTTCAGCAAAAGTTTTTGAATTCCTAGTGAGAATAGATGTTACATAATAAGAAATGATCCATGTAGCTCAAGAGTAAACGCGAGTGTATTCTTTAAAACCATTCTGGAGGTGATTTCTAGTCGGTCACTAGTATCTTTTATTTCGTGGGCCAGGGGTATTTGTGCGTCTATCAAACAATGCACACATTCAAATGGCCATTGATGAAATTTTAATATATTTAAAAGCTGCTGCTGCAAGGGGTAATCTTGAAGGTATTCATGATTGGATTCCTTAAAGATATCTCGGAGACAGTTGTGAAAGAATTCCTGGATGACTACTTGAAGGATATCTTGGCTTCTGTGTCCATCTAAAATTATCTAAAAGAATTCCAATACAAATCGCTGGAGGAATTCCTCTAGAAATCCTTCAAATTATTCAAAAAATCAACAAGTAATCCTAAAAAAAAACCTGTAGTGAATCCGTGACAAAGATTATGAACGGATTACTGAAATTGTTGAACTAATCGCTGAATAAATTTTTGAAAAAATGCAGAGAGAAATTTTGCAAGAAACCATTACAGGAATTCTCGGAGCAATAGAATTGGAATTCCTGGAGGAGTCCGTGGAGAAATGCCTGGATGAAATCCTGGAATACCTGGAATAATTCCTGAATAAATTCCCAGAGAAATTCCTGGGGGAATTTCTGAAGGAATCATTGGAGGATTCCCTAGAGGATTCCTGAAGAAATCCTTGAAAGAATTCCTAGAGGAATCTCAGGAGGAATCTCAGCAGGAACCCCTGGAGGAATTTTTGGAATAATTCCTGGAAAAAACTCCGGGAGGAATTTCTGGGGGAATTTCATAAGGAGCCCCTGGAGAAATTCCTGGAGAAATTGCGGTAGTAATTTTTGAAGGCATTCCTTTCGGAATTCCTGAAGGAATTCCTATATGAATTCCTGGAGGACTTTCTGAAGGAATTCCTTGGGCATTTCTGAAGAAACCTCTTAAGGAATTCCTGGAAAAAATCTTAGAGATATTTGTACAGAAATTCGTGGAAGAATCCCTAGGAGAATTCTTAGA